>NC_091684.1:5030000-5272500 GCF_041296265.1 Equus caballus
TGTGCCATTCACGTATTTGAAATAAATGAAAGATGGGTTTCGCTTACATTTTTGTGGTGGAGAATATTTTATTACCAATATTTTATTATCAGTTCTTTTAGAAAATACATGTGTTGGAGGTCCTGTTTGACTTAATCTACTAATGTTATATATTTATGTGTGTGTGTGTGTTTCCTTTTAGAAATGTTTATTGCTGGGAATTGGTAAAAAATTAATATTTTAATTCTTTGTATCATAAAATTAGTATACGTTGTTAGAGCAATTAGTGTTTTATTCAAGTCTGTCAAAACCATAAGTGACTGAGACTTAAAAAAATGTTTCAAAGAAGCAGAAAACTTAGGAAAAGAAATGAGAAAAAATAGCAATGAAGCCAAATAAATCCTGATGATAAAGCAATATTCATTAAGAGGCAAAATTCTTGGTTTTACATAGAATGACATAGGAAAAAAAATACCTAAGAAAGATTATGAAAATCTTTCCTAATCATTAAATGTTCCTTGTCCACATATCACTTAATAAATAAACAGCATCTGAGTGAATGAATATGCTGTGGTTTTTCTGTCCATCCCATACTATTGGGCATTTAGAGCCCTTCCAATTTTTTTTTTTTTTTTGAGGAAGATTAGCCCTGAGCTAACATCTGCCACCAATTGTCCTCTTTTTGCTGAGCAAGACTAGCCCTGAGTTAACATCCATGCCCATCTTCCTCTATTTTATATGTGGGACACCTACCACAGCATGGCATGCCAAGTGGTGCCATGTCCGCACCCAGGATCTGAACTGGCAAACCCCGGGCTGCCGAAGTAGTATGTGCCAACTTAACTGCTGTGCAACTGGGCCAGCCCCCTTCCAATTTTTTTTTTTTTCTGCTGAGGAAGATTAGCCTTGAGCTAACATCTGTTGCCAATCTTCCTCTTTTTTTGCTTGAGGAAAATCAGCCTTGAGTTAACATCTGTGCCAGTCTTCCTCCACTTTATATGTGGGTTGCTGCCACAGCATAGCTGACAAGTAGTGTAGGTCTGCACCCAGAATCCAAACCTGTGAACCCGGGCCACTGAAGCAGAGTGTTCTGAACTTAACCACTATGCCACAGGGCTGGCCCCAGAATCCTTCCAATTTTTCTCTATCATACATAATGCTGCAGGGATCATCCGTGTAGTTATTTTTTGCACATAGTTATTTCCTTAAGGCAAATTCCAATAAGTAAAATTGCTAGCTACAGAGGATAAATGTTTTCAAGTCTTCTGGTGTATTTTATCAAATTGCCTGTCATTTTATATCTGTTGACATGCCTTATGAGAGATGAGGAAATTAGCATTCAACTTCTATTTTCCCTCCTCAACCCACTTCCTGTTGTTTTGCATCATGACATTTTAGAGCCAGTTTGTTGTTACATTATTGATGTTTTCACATGTTCAAAATTTCATTGTTTTGTAAATATTATGTTTGCTTCTATGATTATTTGGTTTTATTGTTTATCCCAGGACTTTTATATGTGATTTTAGAATTCTTTATTCTGTATTTGGATTCATCTTTTAGACTGCTGGAGAATGTCTTTGAACACATTTTCCTTTAAGTTTTTTATGTAATACACTTTCTAATTGCTTGAACATTTGAGAAATTTTCTCTATTGCTTCTATCCCAGCATTTAAGGAGGACTTTTTATTATTGAGTTCCAAGTGTTCTTTATATGTTCCGGATGTAAGTTCTTTATCAAATATTTGATTTGCAAATATTTTCTCTCAGTCTTTGGTTTGGCTTTTCATTTCATTAATGTTGTCTTTAGAAGAGCAAAGTTTTAAATTTTGGTTCCATCTGATTTATCAATGTTTTATTTTATTGTTTGTGGCTTTTGTGTTCTATCTAGAAAATTTTTGCCCATCCAAACGTTTGAAGAATTTTGCATTTAGGTCTATGATTTACTTGGAGCTGATTTTGTATATGGCGTTAAGTAATAGCCCATGGTCATTTTTTTTTCATGTGGATATCCATTACTTCTTGTACCATTTGTTGAAAAGACTATTCTTTTGTCCATTGAAGTATCTTTGCCTCTTTGTTAAAAATAAATTGGCCACTTATGTGTGAATCTGTTTCTCTACTCTCTCTTCTGTTCCGTTGTACCATGTGCTTGTCATTATGCCAGAACCCCAGTAACTTCTTTGCTGTAGCTTTATAGAAGTCTTTATATCAGATAATGTAAGTCCTCGAATGTTTTTCTTCTTTTTCAAACTAATTTTTTCTATTCTAGATCGTTTGCATTTTCATACAAATTTTAGAATCAGCTTGTCAGTTTCAACAATAAAGACCTTCTGGGATTTTGATTGGTACTGCATTGAATTTTTAGATTAAGTTGGAGGGAACTGCATTTTTAATAATAATGGAGACTTCCAATCCATGAGCATGGTATATCTCTCTGTGTATTTAGTCTTCTTTAACTTCTTGGCAGCAATATATAGTTTTCACTGAACAGGTCTTACACATATTTTGCTAAATTATCTCTAAATATTTCATGGTTTTTGATGCTATTGTGAATGGTATTTTAAATTTTAAATTGTTCATTGCTACTATATATAAATGCAGTTGATTTTTCTATATTGACCTTGTTCTTTTAACCTTACCAAAATGTTTATTTCCCTAGGATTTTCTACTTCTTCCTGTCCAGTGTGTATAATCTCTCTCTCTCTGTCTATCTCACCTCATTGCACTGGCTAGGATCCCCAGTACAATGTTTAATATAAGTGGTGAGAGTAGGAATCCTTACTTTTCCCCAATCTTAGAGGGACAGTTATTAAATCTTTTATCATTAAGTATGATGTGAACTGTGGAGTTTTCATAGATACCCAATATTATCTTTCTGTTGAACAAGATTTTAATGTTGTTAATTTTAATATTATACAATCCATTAACCATTTCTTCAATGTTTAGTGCTTTTTACATCTGTTTAAGAAATATTTGCCTGCCATAAAATCATGAAGATACTCTTCTATGCTGTTTTCTAGAAGATTTATTCTTTCACCTTTCACATTTACATCTACCAGCCATCTGGAAACAGTTTTTTTTCCTGTATGTATGAGAGGTATGAACCGCAGGTCAGAATTTACTCTTTTCCATACAGATACACAAGTGATGCAGCGTCATCTGTTGAATAGACCATCCTTCCCACTTTGCCTTACTGTCATCTCTGTCATAAAGCCGGTGACCATAATTATGTGAGTCTTTTTCTGCACTGTCTTTTCTATTCCATTGACCTGCTTGTCTCTCCATGTGCCAGTACTGTACTATGTTAAGTGAGGTAGCTTTATAGAAGGTTTGGTAGCTGGTAGGATACATCTGCAGCTTTGTTTTTCTTCTGCAAGACCATCTTGGCTCTCCTTGGCCTTCTGCCTTTCCATGTGAATATTAGAATCAGCATGTTGGTTTCCACATAAAAAGAGTTCTGATTTTTATTGGAATTACATTGAATATATAGATCAATTTAGGGAGAATTGATAACTTTATAATTCTGGAAAGTCAAAGTTATAGATCTCCATTTTATAGGTCTTTAACAAATTTTCTCAATAATGTTTTGTCATTCTCATTGTAGAAATCTTGCACATCTTTTGTTAGACTTACTCCTTAATGTTTTTATATTTTATAATGCTATTTTAAGTGGTATCTGTTAAATTTTTGTTTTCTAATTATTTTCTTAATATATTGAAATGCATTTGATTTTTATTGGTTGAAGCATGTGAAATTGCCAATATTCAACTCCAAAATGGTGATTTCATATGACTCCATCTACTGTATTGGCCTGGCTCAATCCACTATTAATGCTAATAGTTTGTTTATAGATTCTTTTGGATTAATTCAGTACAAAACCATATGGTGTGAAATAATAGCATTTTTATTTTTCCTTTCCAATTCTTCTGTTTAAAACTTTTTTCATTACTATTGCTGTGACTAAGATTTCTAGTACAATGTTGAATAGAAGTAGTGCTGAGTCATCTTTGTTTATGTTTATGCATAATATAAACATAAAATTTTCACTATTTTGTGATAAATGTAAAATTTTCACTATTTCACCGTTAAATATGACATATTTTTAGGGCTTTTTTTGGACTCATGAATATTTATTTTATTCTTTAAGTTATAATCTAGTACTATAATTTTTTACTTTATTTGTTGCTAAAGTTGTTCCAAGTGTGGCCATTGAGAGCTTTTTCAGGTGGCACCTGTGCCCTTTCAGTATGTTCCATTGCCTTCCCCCTGCCTCCCCTTGAGTACTTCCTTGCTTTCTGGTATCACATAACACTTCAGGTTCATCTTGGATTTTCCCTGCCCAAACCCTTGAATCAACCACTTCTCCAAGGAGCCCTGGTTCCCTTTATTGGGAAATGGTATTTAGAGACCAAGATCTGGTTGCTAGGTGTGCTCATTGCTTCTGGAGTGTCACTGCTTCCAGACCATCTCATAGAAAGAGCTACGAAATATGTTTGTACACTAAACCACGTATATACACATTTACATTTAATTTTGTGTCTGTTTATCTGTGTATTAAAAATACACAAGTCCATATTGATACGTCTGACTCCAACCCAGTACCACCACATTCATTCTAGTCTTCCCCCATAACTTCTTTATAACAATGTTCTCTGACAGTGATAAACCTGGGTCTCATTCTCTATCACTACGTAATTGTTCAACCCCGATATTCACACAAGTAGTTTTAGAACTTCTAACCATACCCTTGTGAGAAACTAATTTATCAACTAGAGTACAGTATTTATGTTTGGTTCCTTTTATCTTTAGCCTTACAGTATTTAGCTAAAGTATTATTTTCTAAAGTTCTTCGGGTCAGCTCCTTTCTTCCCCATCCTCTTCAGTGTGGCTGTTTGATTCATTTGTAATACAGTTAGATTTATTTGTCACCTTGGTCTGCATTCCACCTTTCTAGGAGCTTTCTCACATCCTGGCTAATTTCTTAAAAAACTATACATGTAGTAAAATTCATTTTTTTGTAGTACAAAGTTCTGTGGGTTTTGACAAATGCATGGAGTCGTATGTGCACTACCACAGTTGTATCACCCTGAGAGTTTCCCTGGCTACCATTTTACAGACAGCTCCTCCCTTCAACCCCAGCCTCTGGCAACCACTGGTCAGTTTCTCTTTTATAGTTTCCTTTTTTCTATCATCAAATAGATGGAATGCTGTAATATACGTATAGCCTTTTGGGTCTGGCCTCTTTACTTTGTCAAATGCATTTAAGTTACAGGAACCAGTAGTTCATTCATTTATTGACAAGTAGTATTCCATTGCTTGGATATGTCACAGTTTATTTATCCATTCACTGGTTGAAGGGCACAGCAAGGATGTTCCCAATTTTGGATAATATAATATAAAACATCTATAAAGATTCATATGCAGGTTTTTGTTTGAAACCTGAGTTCAAACAAAGTTCTCTTGAGTATGAACCTAGGAGTGAGATTGCTTAGGTTCTATGGTAGGTGTATGTTTCACTTTATAAGAAACTGCCAAACTGATTTCCAAAGTAGGTATACCATTTTGCATTTCCCGCCAACCGTGTATGAGAATCCCAGTTGCTCTGCAGTCTTGTCAACACCTCTTATTGTCATGTTTTTTTTTTTTTAGATATTCCAATAAGTTTTTAGTAATATCTCGTCATGGTTTTAATTTGCATTTTCCTGTTGACTAATGATGTCAAACTTCTTATTATATGCTTATTTGCCAACCTTATTTCTTCTTTGGTGAAGTGTCCTGACCTTTGGTTTATTTTTAAACTGAGTTGTTTGTTTTCTTATTGTTGAATTTTGAATATTCTCAATATATTCTAGATAAAAATCCTTTGTCAGAAATGTGATTCAGAAATATTTCCTCCTGTTCCATGCCTTCTCTTTTTGTTCTCTAAGTAATGTCTCTCACAATAGGATTTTTTTGGGGTAAATAGTGATAATATAATTCTACTTTTTAAAATGCAGAAATATAAAGCAATTAGAATAGGCAAAAGAATTTTGAAAAGGAAGAACCAAGTTGGAAGACTTGATTTCAAGAAGTACAATTAAAACAGTGAGGTATTGGCAAAAGGATAAGATGCACAGATCAACAAAACAGAATAGAGACACTGGAAATAAGGCCACGTGAATGTGGTCAACCGATTTTTGGCCAGCATTCAAAGGCAATTCAATGGAGACAGGATAGCCTTTTTAAAAATAGCACTGAAATCCTGTTGGGATTTTGATTGGCATTGCACTGAACCTATAGATTAAGTTGGGGAGAATTGGTATTTGAACACTATTGAGTCTTCCAATTCATGAACATGGTATAGCTCTCCATTGACTCAGGTCTTCTTTTATCAGTGTTTTGTGGTTTTCAATATAGAGAATCTGCAGCGATTTTGTTGGATTTATAATTATTTTATTTGCTGTTGTAAGTGGTATTTTCAAAAAATTTTCAATTTCCACTTGTTCATTAATGGCATGTAGTAATACAATTCATTTTTGTGTGTTGACAATAACTTGCTGAATTCATATATTATTTCCAGGAGCTTTTTAAATAGGTTCTTTGTGATTTTCTTTTTAACATAGACAATCATGCCATCTCTGAGTACAGACAGTTTTTTCCTTTTCTTCTCATCTATATTCCTTTTATTTCTTTTTCTTGCCTCATTGCACTGTCTTCCAGTACAGTGTTGAACAGGAGAGGTGAGAGAGGATATCCCTTTTTTGTTCTTGGTCTTAGGGGAAAGCGTTCCATTTTTCCCCAAGTTAGATGTAGGGTTTTTTTGTTGTTTCTTTTTTTTTTTTTTGTCGAGGCTCTTTATTAGTTTAAGAAAGTTCTCTTCTGTTCCTGGTCTGCTGAGCATATTTACTAGGAATGCATGTTGTATTTTTTCAGGTGCTTTTTCTTGCACTATCGAGATGGTCAATGATGAGTGAATTGCATCAGTAGCAGTCCCTTTCATCCTGATTGTGCCTCAGTCTTAGCCGTGCCCATGTCCTTAGGTCTCAGGGGTGTAACTTTGTTGATTCTTCTGCTCCTCTACACTAAACCTGTGGACTCAGTGTGTGATCCTGCCCCTCCCAGGAGTAGAGTCTTTTCTTCTTCCTGTCCACTAACTGCAGAGTTTTTGCCATCAGGGCAGCTTTTGCCCTTCCCCCAACAAATGAGAAGTTCTGTTTTTAGTGCAAAAAGATGAGAAAGATCCTGGAGGAGTTCCTTGTTCTTTTTCATTTCTACTGTTCCCTTGCCCCCAGTTTGCATGCGATGGGCATTTTTAAGAGCTTGTTGAGTTCTTTTTTGCGTGAAGAAAGAGCCTACGAGAAGGTATCTACACCTCCCACACTATGCAGCTCCCCAGAGGTGTCACACTGTTCCATGTCTGTATGAAGACCTTCACCAATCTGTCCTCTGCTCTAGCCTAACCCTGCTCCCCAGTGTCTGGTCACTTCGGGCCCAGATGAGCCCAGGCTAGCCTCTCTTCTTTTGCTGCAGGCACCATCCCACCTCAGGTTTTGGCCCAGTTTGTTGCTCTGTGACCTCTGCTCTGTGATGGGTTCAAAGAAATTGTGGATTTGAAGTTAATCTGTCTCTTCTTTGTTGGAAGAGTGAGAGTGATTCTCCTTTCAGCTCTCACATCTCAGGGCGGAAGCTGTAGGTCTCTCTGATGAGAGGTCTTTTTTAAACTGTGAATGCATGTAAAATTTTGTCAAATACTTTTTCTGCATCTCTTGAAATAATCATCTTTTCTTCTCCTTTTATTTTGTTTATGTGGTGAATTGCACACACACAAGATGTGTGTGTGTATGTGTAATTCACCACATAAACAAAATAAAAGGAGAAAATAACATGATATATATGTGTGTATGTATACATAGGGTATTTATTTAAAATTTTGAAACAATAACAAACATAGAAAAAATGGAAGTAGAAGACAAAGAACTTGCTTTTCCTAAGTCATTTGAGAGTAAGCTGCTGACATGTTCCTCTATCATCCCTGAATATTTTTAGAGTTTATTTCTATAACAAGGACATTCTTCTATATAACCATCAAAATCAAGATATCAACATTGATACATCATGCCATCTAATCCTCAGATCCTATTCAAGTTTTTCCACTTGTTTCAACAATATCTTTATAGCAAAAGGATCCTTTCAAAATTATGTGAATTAAATGCTACATTTAGTTGCATCTCTTGACCTCCTTTGGTCTTTTTTTTCTTTTGGTGAGGAAGATTCGCCCTGAGCTGATATCTGTCCCAATCCTCCTCCACTTTTTGTAAATGAGATGCCTCCACAGCATGGCTGATGAGTGGAGTCAGTTGGCACCCAGGATCCGAGCCAATGAACCTGGACCACCAAAGTGGAGTGGGTGGAACTTTAACCACTTGGCCATGGTGCCAGCCCCCCTACCTCCTATGGTCTTGAACAGTTTCCCAGTCTTTCCTTGACTTCATGACTGACACTTTTGAAGATTTCAGACCATTCATTTTGTAGAGAGTCCTCCAATCTGGATTTGTCTAATATTTTCTTACAACTAGATTGAGGTTCTGCTTCATTTTCAGGAGTACCACTGTTTTCTCATTGTGTCCTATCAGGTGGCACGTGATTCTGGTTTGTTTCATTATTAATGATGTTTGCTTTGACTACTTGATTAAGGTGGTGTCTGCCAGGTTTCTCCATTGTAAACTTACTAATTTCTCCTTTGTAATTAATAAGCATTTTTGTGGGGAGTTACTTTGAAACTGTGCATATCCTATTCCTCATCAAGTTTTACACTAATTACTTAATTAGTTTCTGAAAGACTCATGGTTTCCCACTCCTCTCAACGGACCATAATCTGTTATTATCATTATTCACCTCAATGCTCAAATTGTCCCTGGTCTATCCAGGGGGAGCTCATTTAAGCTGGCCCGGGTGTCCGTTGGCATGGCCCACTCCTCTCTGAGCACTTTCTTGCTCTCTGGCATGACAGTTTCAGGCTCCTCTTTGTGCTTTTCCTGCTCCAGATGTGGAATCAGCCATTTCTCCAAGGACTTTTCACTTCTTCCAGTGGAAGGTGGTATTTAGAGGCTGAGAGCTGCCGCTAGATGTGCTTATTGCTGTTGGGGTGTAGCTGCCCCCAGGCTCTCTCAGGCAGAGCTAGGTGACAAATGTATACTGAAGATACAGATGTACATGTATGCCGGTCCATGTGCCTATGTATGTATACACACACAAGCATATACAGACATTCATTTGCATCTATATTTATTTTAATCCATCCATCTATCTATCTATCTAATCTCTATCAATCTATCTGTCTGTCATCTAATCTCTATCAAAAACCACTAGTTCACACTGATACATCCCATTCCAATCCAGCATCACAGTGTTTTTAGTTTTCTCCATTCCTATAGTTGTAACGCTCTTCTCCAACCCTGGGAGAACCCTGGCTTTTGTTACCCTTCATATCTTTCTTTCTTTGCTCAATGCACAGGATGTAACTGATCTCCCCTCTCTTCACCACTGCCTTCCCAGCATGGATGCACTCCTTAACCTGCTTGTGCTCCAGGCATTCCTCTCTAGCCCACTGCAGGACCCCTCTCCCCACCATAGGTGCCTTCCTTGCTCCACCTAATAGCCGTGGGACTGAATTGTTCATGAAGGGGGAGGGGAAGCAGAAGCACATTCATTGATTTTTGAATATTAAAAAAATCCATACATTCCTTGAATAAACCCAGTTTAGGCTTTGTGCATTTTCCTTTTGGCGTTTTACTAGCTGTTTGTGCTAATATTTTCTGTAGTGTTTTTGTGTCTGTGTTAATGGGAACAGTTAGTGAGTAGTTTTTCTTTCTTATAATGTCCTTGTCAGGTTTTGGCATCAAGGCCAATGTGCTCTCATAAGATGAATTGGGAAGTTTTTCATCTTTTTCTAGTGTCTGAAAAAATTTCTGTAAAATTGGTGTCATTTTCTCCCAAAATACTGAGAAGAATTCATTCATGAAACCATCTGGGCCTGGAGATTTTTTCTGGAGGGGAGAGAATTGAAATTCCAAGTTAAATTTCTTTAATAAATGTGGAACTATTTTACATTCCTATTTCTTCTTTCATTAGTCTTCTAAGTTGTGTTTTTATAGAAAGTTTTCTGTTTCATAATTTCCAAATTAATCTGCATAAAATTATTTATAATATCTTCTTTTCCCCTTTTTAATATTTGTAAACTGTGTGGTGATGTTCCATTTTTACGTATTCATTTTGATAACTGTGTTTTCTCTCTGCTTTCTAGAGCAGTCGTTTTAAGGACTTGTAAGTTCACTTAGATTTTTAAATAAACCACTTTTGGCTTTGATTTTTCTCTCTTGTCCATTTTGTTTTACATTTTAAATTATTCTTTCTTAATTTCTTTTATTTTTCTTGGATTTAATTTACTTGTCTTTTTCTAACTTCCTAAGATGGATAATTCAGTCTCTGATTTTAAGTGTTTTTGTTTACTTGTGTCAGCATTTAATGCTATCAATTTCTCTCTAAGGATGCGTTTAGTTGCATCCCACAAATTGTGTTGTATTGCATTTTGTTATCCTTTGATACAAACTATTTTATAATTTCCATTATAATTTGTTCTTTGATCCATTGGTTATTTAGGAGTGTATTGCTGAATTTTCAAATACTTTCAGACTTTCTGGTTCTATTTTTGTTACTTATTTCTGGGTTCTATTTTTTGTAGTCAGAGGATGTACTCTGAATGATTTCCATCCTCGTACCTCACTGAGACTTGCTTTATGTTCCGGGGTATGGCCAATCACTATGTTGCTTACTTACGTTTGTGTCTTCTGGAGTTTTTGTTGTGAATGTTGGGTCTTTATTCTCTTGTCTTTATGGCTGTAGTTTTCTCTCTCATCCTTTTGGCAATCTTTATCCTTTACCTCTGTTTCTTATGGGTCTTCTCCAATTTATCCTTCATTTTATTTATCAAATTTTGTGCACTTTCCATGTGATTTTTGCAGCTTCTAAAGCACATTTCAATTGGGTTATTGAACTTTTAGTTTTTAAATATTATTTTATTCTCATGTCTAGCTCCTTTTCCATTTTTCCATGCTTCTCCCTTTCTTAGCTTTTCTTATCCTGTATTTGCCTGTAAAGAATATGAATAATTTTACTCGTTTTTCTTACTTTTCATATGCCCTATCCTGCACTCAATCAAAGAAACAGCAACCTCTTTGTGGTTTATAGATATTTAAAAAATAGAAGGTATATAAAAATGCTTTAGATGGTAAAGCTCTGTATAATTTTAAGGTGATATTATTAGTAATAATGGTGCTCTGCCACAAGTACTAATTCTTGAAAATCTACAGGATCATGGGAAACTAGCAAAGACACTAAAGCTGCAAGTGATATATTGCCTAAAATTTTCTCAGAGGCAAAAGTATGTCTTATAATAGTACAGATTTTTATACATATTTGGAATTTAAGTAGAGAGCACTTGAAAAATTCAGGCTTGAAAATCTAGGTCTTACTTACTGGATTTTAGCAAAGGGTCACTCTGAGTAGAGCATAGGTCTGTGCACTTCTGAAGGGGAGCCTCATTTTGATCTTTTGTTGTTGTTCTTTCATGGAAAAGTGACTGATGATTACGCATGTAATTAACATAGGGCCAATAAAATTTCATTGTTTTCTGACACTAAATGGACACCCATGCTCTCAAAGTGGATGGTGCATCAGTTAGGAATGCTAGCACTACAGGTAACTGAGTGATTTCAGCAAGAAAGGCATTTTATCTCACAACTGGGGTGTTGAAGTAGGGGCTCCCCATTTGCTGTGTTAGCCCCGTAATGCTACCCAGAAACATGAATCTCTCCTTCTGCCCCCCATTACTTAGTGACCTGTGGTTGTTGGGTGGCTGCCCGAGGTTCCGGAATCGCTATTGCTTCCAAGGTGGGAAGACCTGGAGTGGGGCAGTCCCAGCAACTGCCTGCCTCTCTTACCTGAAAACAAAATCTTTCTTAGTGCCCCTATCCCTGTCCCCACCAGCAGACTTCCTCTTACAACTCCTGGCCCACTGGCTGGGCCTCGTGGACCTGCTCTGGTTGTAACGAGGAGCTAGTTGTTGGTTCGATAGCTCTGTTCACTAGGACACTGCTCTAATGGTGGCAAGTCCCAGCTTTCCATGCCTGGCTGGGACACGGTCTAGTTCATTGTGTTATCTCGTGGAAGGTTGAAGATCTGACCTTTAACCGAAATCTGCCTTCTTGAAAAGGCATGCACCGCTATGTATGACGTGGGCATTCTGCTCCAGGCGATGGCCGTGGGTTCTGTGCCAGGTGCCCGAGGTGTTGCTTTATAGCTTGCTACTGTGTACCCTCTATGAGAGCCCCTCAGAGGTGGCGCTGGGCCAGACCCAGGCCAGGCGGACTGTAGGGACTGTGGCGGAGGCTGCTCCTCACCATTGCTCCCTGCCACCTCGAGGTGGGAGTGAAGAGGCGGGGAGGGAGAGTTCGGACTCTGCTGCCCCCAGGCCCCAGCTTTGCGCGAGGGACGGTGCCTGCGCTGACTCTGAGCAGGAGTCCGTGGGCTCCAGGTCTCCCTGCTTCAACCCTGGCCGGACATTTCAGGGCACTCTTTTCAACTTGGAGCGTTTCAAATTGTTATTGTCTTTCTCGTATTTCAATCTATTACCTAAAACTCCTTTTTAACTGTTTGCTTCCCCTAGATTTTTTTTTCTTTTAAAATAATTTCATGTCAGTTGTCACGATACAAACAAAATTAGGTTGTAAATAAATAAATAAGAGCCCTTGTTTGCAATTGTTTGCAATAGTCTGCCCCTTTTAGTATATTATCTAAAACTCTCCTTTCTAAGTCTGTTTTGTTTTATATTTTCTCAATTTCTATTTAAACAAAATCATGTCAGTTATCAAGGTTACAAGCAAGTGTAAGTTGTGAACAAATAAAGAAGAGTCCTTGTCACCTTCTGTGCAGTTGTCTGCTTGTCTGGGGAGGACACACGTGGAGATCTGCCGTTTCTGACAAGCGTCTGTGTCCCCAGCCTTGACTCCGAGCCCTGCTCGCCGTGGCTGCTCCACAAATATGTGCAGGTGATTCTGTGGCTGGGAAGTTTGGTAAGAGTTGGCTGTAGAACTCAGCATTGCTATTGTCCCTCTGTTCACTTTCTAGGCTTTCTGGAAGGAGGAAAGATTGAAAGGGATCACAAGAGCATGACAAGCTTGTTTTATTTGCTTAGACAAGGGACATCATGAAGGCAAACTCTGCCCTCAGAATGAAATACTGGGGCTCAGCTTCGTGCGTCACTGAATGTTCTAGAATGGGGTACTAACTCCTTTTTGAGTTTGGGGAATGGGCAGGAGGAATTGGATAAAGGAGGATTGGGCTGCGCCTTCTGCTTCAGAAAATGCCCAGTAGAATCAGTGGCACTGCAACTAGGAACGATGCTGGAGGAAGGACTCCTTCTGAGGACATTGCCTTCAGACGAGGGGAATAAGACCCTCTGATTCCCAGCTGTCCACTTCAAGTCATGGCTGAGTGCTCAACGTGGAGTTTTACTGCTTGGCCAGTGACCAGTGACTGTTATGATATATAAAGGGAAGAACGAAATGTGACGTCTCGGAGAATGATGGACCGAGGTGAGCCCTGGTTAAGATGGGAGCCCTTTGGGTTTCTCTGGCCCATCCCTTGATTGCATGTTCAGACTTCTTTCTCTCTACTGCCTTTTCCTCAACCAGTTCAAATGGAGATTCTATCCAATTAATTCCCTTAAAATACTTAAATGCTTTAAAGTATAGCATCTTTTCAATGTTATTTATTTTAATGGAGGACTGAGTAAACGTTCTCAAAATCCTTGAGATTCAAAGGAGTGAATATCTAATGGTGGCATCCCAGGTGGGCAGAGTGGATATTTTGGGGTCATTATTCAATTCCAAACACAAAGCTGTCTAATTTACTCAGAAGCTTCCCTTGGAGAAAAAATAGCCTGTGTGAAGCACGTTCCTGCATGAAACATGGATACATTTATCATATAAGTGGTTCAAGCTCCCCATTCAGGAATCTCCACCGGAGAGCTTTTGCAGTGTATGTATATGTATACATGTATTGTATAATATGTACACAAATTATACATCTTAATAGATACATACACATCAGTCCAGCTAAATCCCACAAGGGAAGGGACACATTTTTTTCTGGGTACTCCTCAGGCTCCAGCACAGTGCTCGGGACAGAGCTGATGCTATAACCTGTGCCCCCGCTGCCAGCTGTTATCACTCAGGTTCATTCTCCTGGCACGGCTCTGCTCACCTTGTCTTCTTATGAAAGGGACAACCCTGGCTGGACTGCCTTCGTCCCCTGCCTCCCTCCCTCCTTCCACTCGCTCTTTCATCCACTTCTTTAATGTGTCTGTTACCACATGGTCCTGAGGCCCGTTCCCAGGTTTGCGTCTTACTAATCGTGTGCTCTTTGGCAATAAGCTATAAGAAGACTAGCGAGTTTTAAGCGATGATTATATTCAAGGTAGTCAGTTAAGTGCTAAGCTTAGTTTTTCAATCTTTCGGGCTGTAAGGATAAATAAAATGATATATGTGAAGTGAACAGCAGAGTTGGTACGTGAGAAGTGTTTAATAAAAGGCAGTTATCACCTTAACAAAAATCCGCTGAGTGTCTGCTCCGTGCCAGGGCCGTCCTGGTCCCGCCCCGGCGCGCAGCTGTCAGCAGGTGTTTCTGGTGGAGTTGCCCTGGCCCGGGATGCAGAAGCGGGAGACTCAAGCCTGTTGCTCTTGGGATACTGTTGAAATCTTGTTCAGAAACGTGTTAAGAAGCTTTTCAGCTCCAGGTACTTCTCCCAAATTGTTGCCAGGGGGTTACCATTTCCCCCTCTCTTTTCGAAACGAGAAATATGCCGAACTTAACATTCAGCTGTGAGCGTTGGAGGGATTTCCCAGGTTTGGAGAAATCGGTCTATCTGTAACACGATACTCCTGTCTTAATTTTATACGAGGAGAAGGAGACGTTTGAAATCCCCATAATGAGTGCCATTTTGAGACAGTTGAAAGCAAGTGCCCACACGGCATCAGCGTGTTCAAGGTTTTTCTATGTACTGATAGTGGTTCTTGTTTTTCTAAATGCTCGTTACTAATGTTTCTTGTTGAAAGAAATCAGAGATGGACCTCTCTGTGATCCTTTGTCAAAGTCACATCAAGTAATAAGAGGACAGAAAATTCTAAGATGTTTATGAAATAAAGGGTGAATAGCCTGGGGAAGCCCAGAATTTTTATTATCATCATTATCCTCAAAACGCCTGGCTGCTCTGGTCTTTACATTCCAAACGGTCTGGCGTGTTTCTTACCATGTGGCCATACCATGCTGCTTCCGTGCACTTGTGTGGCTGTCACTTTGACTTATGCCAATCCCTCATCCATGATTTGACTCTGCAGCGACATTTCTGCGGAGTGCCCTGTAGCAGCATAATGATTAAGAATATGGCCACCCAAGCCAGGGCCAGTGTGGCTTACCAGCCGGGTGACTTTAGGAAGGTCACATGACCTCTGTGTGCTTGATTTTTCTCATCTGTAAAATGGGGAGAATAAGGGCCCCTGCCTCATATGGTTTTATGAAAACTAAATACATTAATATTTGTAAGAACCTAAGGACAGTGCTTGAGAACTGTGACGTATGTCCAACCTTGGCTTGAATATCTCCACTTGCAAACTCTTGCTTTCTTGAAAGAGGAAATCTTGGATGCTACAGAGTTCTTTTCTGTAGTCAACAGAAGTGTCTTTCCTTTTATTTGTCCTCATTGGCCCTGGTCCTATCTATGAGGCCACAGATCAAATTTCGTTGGTCCTCTCCATGCCAACCCTTTGTTTATATAAACATGAGATGAATATGAAGATAGGGACCTTCTCTTTACCCCTCTGGGTCTCATTCTGAAATTCCTTCAGTTTGTGTCTGTCTCACGGTGTGGCACCAGTTGCAGTATAGTCTGGAGATGACCAGTGCCAGGAGGGGACAGAGCCACGTCATCCCTTCCCTCACCCTGCCCTCTGGGTTTCTTTAAGGTAGCTTTATAGTGCTTCAGCTTTGCAGCAACTACATAATTTTTTGGTTGTTTTTACTCCGGTGGACTTTACATTTTTTCATTTTATCCTCTGTCTCATTGGGTGCTTTCTTTCTCTGGAATTAGAAGCACTGTGAGCAGTTGGAATGAAGCAAATATTTCACTGTAAAATAATTCAAAGATTTTTCTTTTTACCATCATCATCTGTGGGCTGACTTATTACTGAGTCTCTGAGAGTCATCCTCGAATTTTCCCTTTGTCCTCTGTATTCCAATCTCAAATATTACATGCTGATAAAACATCTAAAGTATTATGAGAAAATAGTTTAAATTGCATGAGTTTATTATTCTTAAATTCTTTAACGGTTATATACTTATACATATATTTATAATTACTTTATGGATGTATATGTACAATTAATTATATTATTTTTTATATAATTATATAATATAACTGATTACTGAAAGAAAGCACAGATTGCATTACTTACTTTGAATTAAGGTTCAATTCAACTTGTCTGTCATCAGCTGGTTTTCAAAGTTATGGATTATGAAGAGTTAAGACTCTCAGCTGAAAAGAATTTGCTTAAGGACTGGGAACTGGGTGATATGGTATATCCACTTCTTCATCAAGGCCTGCCTGCCCTGTCTTTCTAGAATGTCGTGGATCCATTCCTCCTGTTCCATGTTACTGCTTTCATCCTAGTTAGGGTCCTCGTTACTTCCTTCCTAATAATCGTCAGCTCACATGCCACCTCTTTCATGCAGCTGTCCCCTGTGGTCCAGATGGAATTAATCTCTCTTGGCTTTATATTTCTTTAGTATTTTGTGTCTCTATTGTATTAGATTTCTTTTTCTGCCTTGTTATAGTTATTACCATCTGTTCCCCCCAGTTGGGTGGTAAGACTCTTGGAGATGGGAACAAAGTCTCCTTGTTTCATCTGTGTCCCCTCCTGGCACCTGGCACAATGACTGCTCAGTCAGGGAATAGTTGAAGGGGCTCTAGGTAGCCCCTTGGTCCAGCCTCTGCCTTCAGGTATCAGGGGTACATTTCATACACTAGCCGTCCAAGCCACTCCAAGAAGCCAATTGACCTGCCCCTCACAGAGCTAACAAGTAGTGGAGAACTATGGAGAAGTTTAGACTCAATCACGTTTATCTTGTATTTGCACACTTTAGGAAAATTTTCAAGTATCAAGTCTTTGCAGCTCCCAGACATCCTGGCTGCTGCCCTGTGGACCTACTGTTTGTGCAGTAAGTGGAAAAACATTGCTGCGTACTTGGCGTTGAATGTCTCATGTACATGAACTCACTGAAACACCACCACATCATCACCCATGGACCCAACGTGAATGACAGCTGCTTCAGGAATATAGTCACCAGTGGTTGGTGAAGGTACCTGTGGTCTTGGTGATTATTAACTTACGTTTGACACACTTGAAAACTGAGAAGCTCCTAATTCCTACTCCCTTCAACCACCGAAGCTGTAATTTCCTCATTTCAGGCCTCTTCTCAGGAAGGATATTCTTGGAACGTCGCTCCTGGTCACACTGATTCTCTCATTAGTACATGGCTGCCATCAGGCCTTCTGGGAAGATCCATTGCCTTGTCTGTCATGCTCTTTTCTTTCTTCCTGTGTCTTTGATCATGGCACGTGTCATCTGTCCTGGAATGTGCAGACATTCTGATAGTTCAGACCACAGCGTGTATAGCTGGGCAAGGGCTGTGTAGACCCCAAGGGCCCAGCTGTGTGCGCAGTTTTCTTTTCCGTGACGAGCTTTCTCGGATGAGTGGTAGATCTGGAAATTGCAGTAATGACTCATCATGGTGAAGTCCATTTTTGGCTCCAGCCCTCTTTGCTTTGGCCGTGTTATCTGTAGCTTTAGAACTCCCACTAAAGGAGCAGAATTATCTAAATTTCCGTTTGACGTTTTCCTTTACAATTGTTTTGACATCTCCATTTATAAATTTCTTTTCTTGTTAAAGCTAGATTGGAGAAGTGAATTTCTAGGCAAGTCTTGCCTGGCTCGAAGCCTGAGGGTTGGTGCTCAGCTTCTTTAATTGGGGAGCATCTAATCCGCTTACCATCCATCAGCGAGGACAGCCGAATGCCTTCTGAATCCCAGAGTGCTCTCTGCCAGGCAGGCTCCAGCATCCTTCTTTCTGCTGACTTCTGGGAGCCCAGGTTAGGTCATACTCCTGAGTTCCACTTGCTCCTAAACTCCTCTTTTCCCCTAAGACTCTGGGAAAACTTCTATTTGTGTGATGAGCCCCCACACGCAGGGCAGATCGGGAACACCCAAGTGTCTACACAGGGTGGCCTCTGTTTACACACCAGGGACAGAACAAATCAATGTGCTTCTGTCCAGGTCACAGACACCTTGATTCTGATTACCAAACAGTAACAACTGTATCGTCTGTCTGGTTTAATTTTCTTCCAGTGAATCAATTACGTCTGAGACTTGGGAAGCTGGTTTACTCTTTCTATTGAGGAGTTTGGAGTCTGTTTTTCTTCATTTTAAGTGTGTTCTCCTCTGCTATGATAATTACATTCTCCTAAAAAAGCTATTTTTATAAGAATTGTATTACAGGAATAGATATTTCAACGGGGAAAGGAAATCAGGGGGTAGGTTTGAGCTTACAGTAACAAAATTATCTTTCCTTCAGGAATTTCAACAATAAAATTGATTCTCACTGCTATAAGTGTATTTAGACGAAACAAAGGTAAGAACCTCCTATTTCTTGTCGCTCTTAACATGTGGAAGTCTCCTGTCCTCCTCCATTAGCTTATGAGTTACTTGCAGCCAGCACAGTCTGTGGCTGTTCCTCAAGATTCTTTAAAGCACCGAGCCACTCAAAACAAACAGCTGTGTGCTCCTCTGCCTCCTAAAGGTTGTTTGTTGTTTACCTGCTGATCATTTCTCTTCAGGTAAGCTTTGTAATAAATTACATCCCTAATTAATAATATTGAGTCTTCGCCTAATGCATACAATTGCTTCACATGGATCATCTTACTTAATTTTCCCAACAATTGTGTGTGGTAGGGTTTTTTCCCCATTTGATAGATGAGAGAAGTTGCTTAGAATAACTGAGCTCCCCAAGGACAATGGCAGCCAACACTTGAGCCCACAACCCTTTTCACCATGTCCCCAAGTTGTAGGTCACATGACACCAAGACCGACTCTGCCTACTTATTACATAAGTGCAGACGTTTGCTGTCAGTTGTACAGCACATGCAGTATCTCTACATACGTAACCGTGTATGGCATGATTATCAGCTCTAAGAAATGTTTTGCTGGGTGACCTAATCTGGCTTAAAAAGTTTCAAATATTTTTCATCTCTAGTATCACCACTGGAATGTTGTAAGGTAATTATTTTGAAAGCCAACTTGAGTTTTTTTCCAATAGTTAAAAAAAATTTTATTCTGGAAAATTTCAAATACATGTAAACAGAACAGTATAATGGACCTTGATGTACCCATCACCCGGCTTCAATAATTGTGAGCATTCTGCTGTTCTTGTTCCACCTCTTCCTCTATTTACCCCTAACCTCTCGTTATTGTTACCATTATTTATAGCTCTTTTCCTCCCTTGCTTTAATGAGGTGTAATTGACATATAACATTGTATAAGTTTAAGGTGTACAATTTGATGATTTGATACATGTATATATAGGGATATGCTTACCCCAATAAGGTTAGTTAACACATCTTCAGCTCACATAATTACCATTTTGTTGTTGTTATGGTGAGAACATGTATGATCTACTCTCATAGTGACTTTCAAGTATACAATACAGTACTGTTCACTATAGTCACCATACTGTACGGAACTTATACATCTTATTACTGAAAATTTGTACCCTTTGACAAATATCTCCCCATTTCCCCTACTGCCCAGCCGCTGGCAACCGTCCATCTAATCTGTTTCTATGACTTCAAAGTTTTTAGATTCTTTTGGGAGGGCGGAAGCTGGGGTCTCCTACACCGCCATCTTGGAGACATCCAAATCCTATAGTTCTTTATTAAGTTGACACTTATGTACACTGAAATGCACACATTTTAACTGTACAGTTTTGACAAATGGATCCACCCATGTAATTCACACCCCTGTCACAATACAGAACATTTCAATCTTCTCTCTTCCAAGTCAATTCCTGCACTGCCACCATCCCCCAACCCCTGCCCAGTACACCACTCGATTGACTTTTTTCCATCTTATATTAGTTTTGTCTGTTCTAGAACTTCCTAAAAATGAAATCTCATGGTGTGAATTCTTCTGTGTCTGGCTCCTTTCACTCAGTATTATTTACCCACATAGAGGAAATCAGTTGCTCATTTCTTTCTATTGCTGCTATATTCTACATCACAAATTGTTCGTCCGTTCTCTCAGTGACAGACAACTGGGTGATGTCAGTTTCAGTCACTGTGAATAAAGCTGCTATGAATATTCTTGTACACATTTTTGGGGGGCATATATTTTGATTTCTCTTGGATAAATAAACAGGGTAGGTGTATGTTTAACTTTATATGAAACTGCCAAAACTTTTCCAAAGTGGTTGTACCATTTTATGTTTCATCCAGAGCTGCGTGAGAGTTTAGTTACTCCATTTCCTTATCAACACTTGGTTTTGTCAGTCTTATTAATTTTCACCCTTCTAGAGTATGTAGTGATAGCCCATTGTGGTTTTAATTTGCGTTTCCCTGATGACTAGGGATGCTGAGCACTGGTTTGTGTAGTTATTGATCATTCAAAAGGCTTCAGGATTTCATTTAGGTTTATGATCCATTTTGAGTTAATTTTCATGTATAGTGAGAGATAGATCAAAGCTTATTTTTTGCATATGGATAGCCAATTGTTTCAGCACCAGTTTTTGAAAAGATTTTAGTCATTTTCAAAGTTTCTTTGGCTTTATTAAGGCCTTTTCATTTCCACATGAATTTTAGAATTGGCTTGTCAATTTCCACAGAAAAGCATTCTGGGATTTTGAGTGGGATTTGCATTGAATCTGAAGGTCCATTTAGAGAGAACTGATGTAATAAAAATATTGAATTTTCAAAACTAGGAATATTATATAATTATCCACTTATTTAGTTAATTTCCTTCCATAACAATTAGTAGTTCTCATTGTGCCTGTCTCTGGTATCTTTCGTTAAATTTTTCTCTAAGAACTTCATGTTTTGTTGCTATTGTAAATTATATTGTTTTATACTTTCAATTTACAATGGTTTGTCACCAGTGTATAGAATAAAACTGATTTTCATATATTGATCTTGTATACTGAAACTTTGCTAGACAAAATCATTAGTTCTAATGTCTTTTTTTTTAATTGCTGGGTTTCATGAGATCTTCTACATAAACAATTATGGCATCTATTAATAAACACAGTTTTATTGTTTCCTCTCCAATCTGTATGCCTGTGATTTCTTTTTCTTGCCTGATCTCACTGGTTAGACAATCCTATAAAACACTGACTAGGATTGACAAGAGTGAACATTCTGTGTCATTCCTGATCTTAGCAGGAAAACATTCAGACTTCCATTATTAAGTATGATGTTAGGTGTAAGTTTTTCATAGATATGCTTTTTCACGTTGAGAAAGTTCCCTTCTATTTCTTGTTCGCTGAGAGTTTTAATCAACAATACATGTTGGATCTTGTTAAATGTTTTTCAGCATCCTTGAGATGATCATAATTTTTCTTTCTTATTTTGCTAATATGGTAAGTTACATTTTATTGATTTTCAAGTGTTAAAACCAAGCTTCCCTTTCTAAGATAAATCCCATGAGGTCACAATATATTATTCGTTTATGTAATATTATATTCAACTTGCTAAAATTTTGTTAAGAATTTTTCATCCTTATTAATGAGGAATATTAGTCCACAATTTACTATGTAATGTCTTTGTCTTGCTTTCTTTTTAAGGAGTTTTGTCAGTAGGAATTCAATTTTTTTAATTCAAATAGTCTGTTCAGAATTTCTGTTTCATTTAGTGTCAGTTTCAGTATTGGCAAAATCTTGTTTGTCCATTTCCTTACTATTCCTTTAATGTCTGTAGGATTTTTATCCTGTTGCTTCTTTTATTCCTGATAAGAGTAAGGTGTTTTCTCTCTCTCTTTTTTCTCTTCAGTGTTGTGATGGGTTTATCAATTTTATTAATCCTTTCTAAGAACCAGCTTTTAACTTTGTTAATTCTATTGGTTTTTTTCTGTTTTTCATTGTATTGATTTTTGCTCTTATCTTTAGAATTTTCTTCTTTTAACTTAGTTTAATTTTAGTTTACTCAACTTTTTGTAGCTTCTTAACATAGAAACTTGGATTTTAAACCCCCCTGAAAGAATTTTTCAAATCAGCATTTAAAGTGAGAAACTTCCTTCTTATTTTTTCTGCTTTGTTTATAAACTACAAATTTGATAGATTGTATTTTCATTATCATTTTGTATGAAATATTTTCTAATTTCCCCTATGAGTCCTTTCTTGATCCATAGGTTATGTAGAAGTATACTGTTCAACTTCCAAATAGTTTAAATATGTTTTAAAAGATATCTTACTGTTACACATTTTGAATTTGATTCCCTTGTGGCTGGAAAACATACAATGTATGATTTCCATCTTTTCGTGTTTATTGAAGCTTGTTTGTACCCCAGTAAGTGGTCTATCTTGTTGAACATTCCAGATGCAGGTAAAAACATTCTGTTGCTGTTGGGCATACTGTTCAAAATGTCAATCTAACGTCTATACGTATGAGACCTGTTTACTTACTGATGTTTTGTTTAGCTGTTCTGTGGATCACTGACGGGGGGTTGTTGATATCTCCAATTATGGTTGTTGACTTGCCTATTTCTATCCTTTTTTCTGTCAGTTTTTGTTTCATGTATTTTGAAGCCTGTCATTGGGATCATACACATTATAATTGTTCTGTCTTCCTGATATGGTGACACCTTATCATTATGGAATGTCTTCCTTAATCTCTGGTAATACTACTTTTCTTAAAGTCTATTTGCTGATGTTAAAAAGCAACGTATAGTAAAGGATATTTTGCCTCATGTAGTCAGTTAATCTTCTTTATGTTTACTATTCGTATGGATTATGTTTTCTTATTTTTACTTTTAGCTATTTGTGTCTTTATATTTATAGTGTATCTATTCCAGACATAAATAGTTGAGTCTTGGTGCTTTTTTATCCCCAGTCTTAGTATATCTGCTTTTTAGTTGGAATTTTTAGTCCATTTACATTTAATATAACTGTTATGTGGTTGGATTTAGGTCTGCCATTTTGCTATATTTTTTCTGGTTTGTTCCATCTATTTTCAGACAAAGGTCAGGCAAGTATATACTGGATTACAGGTTTGGTAGTGGGAAGATGACAGAGTGTGGATTTGGCTCCTGTATTCTCCACGAATCATGTGGTAAGTTCATTAGCGGAGGGAGAAGACAGAGGAAAAAATGTCAGAAGCTTGAAGAGAGAAGGTATGAAATTTATTCTGATGAGTGAGAAAGTGAACCTTCTAGAAGAGAAAGCAGGTTATGGAATATATTGATTGCCCATTCATTTATTCTGTCATCATGCATTAATTCAACAAATATTTGAGGATCTCCTTTGTGGGCGAACACAGGCATAATCCCTGCTCCTCTGAAGCCATGAAACTGTTGGTATTGATAGATATTGGTCAAATAATCACAGTAACATATGCATGATTATAGCTGAAGAACAAGTTATATGAGGTAATAGAAATGATTGATTCCACAAGAATATATAATAGAGGGACTTGACTTTGAGTAGGTGTAAGGAATAGTTTGTCAGAGTCAGCGGCCCTTGAGTTGAGGTCTAAAGTCAGAGCTGGTTACTCTAGGCAATAGTTGGTGGAGGGAGTGTTCAGGCCAAGGAGCAGTGCAGGCCAGTCCTCTGATGAGAGAGAGGATGGCATGTTGAAGGAGCTGACTGTGTGCTGATGTGGCTGGAGTGCAGAGAGCAAGATGGGGCATGGAGCAGGGCGAGAGCGGGTGGCAGCACAGGACCAAACACTGCTGACGCCCTACAAATTGTGACTGAGATTAGATCTAACAGTAAAGAATTCGTAATGAAACCGGTCAGCTTGTTGTGTGATGTGTTTCTCCTTAAATCATCAAAACTTTCTTTCATGTAAGTTAAATAAGACTGATGAAATTGGGCTAAAATGAATTATCAGAGCAATACACAAAATGAGTCATTGCCAAATTTTCTTACACTCAATTTTATTTCTATTTGAGGAAAGAAATAGGTAATTAGAGAACATCAGGCATTGCTTCCAGGTTTCAAAGTGGCTTCCATCCAGCCACAGGGAGGCTCACAGCAGAAAAGCAGATGTTCAAATAAAGACCTAAGTGGACAAATATGGACGATGTACGTTACATAAATATGTGATAGAAATCTTTCATGGTACTTAGAAATAAAACCAGTGACTTTGGAGTATTTGTATGAATGCCTCAATTCTTCCTGAAGCACTGAAGGGAGGAGTTTAAATGCATTTGCTGGTCATGTTTGTGCATTTCTAGCTACAGTGTTAGCCAATACAAGTGGAAAATTAGAATAATGGGATTATCTACTCCGCAGACATTTACTGAGTGCCTTCCAGGTGTAACCGTTGTACTTGGTACGTTGGACTTAGCATTGAAGGATTGTGGAGATGAATCCAACAAAAAATCTTCCCACTGTAAGGAAGGTCAGACTTTATAAGAGGCCGTGGTAATGCTGGTTAGACAGTGTGGGAGCCCGAAAGGAGGTTCAGGTAGACCGTGGAGAACAGAGGAAGAAAAGTGCTTCTTAGGGGCTAGATGATACTCAAGATTTCTATTGCCTGTTTTTTCTTTCTACATTTAAAAATTCTTTTTACAATGTGTATGCATTTTTCTTATAAACAGGAAAAATAAACTAATTATAAAAGGCAAACACACTTAATATTAGATCTACCCCCTTAGCAAAACTTTAAGTATATAGGATAATATTGTTATCGCCAAACACATCAAGTTGTAACCATTAAACACCTACAGTTTTTTGCATGTCAATCATACCTCAGTGAAGCAGTTAGAAAAATTGCCAGCACAACTTGTTATCTCTGGTTTTTATGTGTTTTTGTTCAACAAATATTTCTCGAATCTGTGTTATGTGTGGTGTTCTGTTCTACGCAAAGACGCTCATTCCTGTTAATGGGAAGGAATGTGTTATGAAGATTTGGGGGAGAGAGAAAATTGTGCCCATGGTAGTTGTTTTCCTGGTTTGAATCATTGCAGGGAAAAACCTGAGTGCAGTGCACTTGGGGACATGATCCTCTTCTTTAAAGAGGGTCCTGCAGAAACATTGATAGTTGCTAGAGTCCATTCTGTTTGGCTTTCTCTGCTAAGAGTTAAAAACTTGGAGAAGCAGTCCATGCCTGGGAAACTCTGCAGACAAATTCTTGAGTTGGAAATGCACATTACTAAATTCTTTAATACAAAAAAATAATGCTTTAAATTGTACTTTGGACGTGATGTCCACTTTTTTGGCTCAACAAACAAACCCGAAATTGTTTTTAGCTTTCTGCTCTGGCAGTCACAAAGTTTTGCCTGAAACCCTTAGAGATTTGCTGAAAAAGATTTATTTGTGTGCATTCTGAAGAGCATGCCAAAATCCTGCTGCTTCATGTTTTTCAAGATTCTTCTAAATTAAAAAGTGAGTGCGCGCATGAGGGTAAAATGTTGCTTTAGTGACTGTGCACAGTAAATGTGTTTATTTCCACGAGGAGAAGAGTAAGGATGGTGTGGCAAGGTGAATGCTCAGTCAAATGAGTTCCGCCTTTGCAGAGCTGAACACTTTACTCCTTATGAAGTCACTGTCTCTATTTAATGAAAAAGCATACAAACATAAAAATCCATCAGTTTGGGTGCTGTCTTTAATTGATTTTACACTAAGTCTTATCAGTTGATTAAAAACAGCCCAAGCCACCTAACATCCACAAACAGAACATTGAAATGACAAAAAAAGTGAAATGTCTTATTAGTTAAGGAAGTTCCAGATAATTTGCAGCTCAAGTAAACAGTCAAGATCAAAATCATGAATGTTTGCTCAGAAACATTAAAAAACACACTAAAAACCATAAGTACTGTTTTTTTTTCAGAAGAATCTTGTTCATTAAAAAGAGATTTATACAAACATATAACAATATACACAGCTTTATGTATTATTTATTGATTGAAATACTATTTATACTGTGTGATACAGATTAGCATTAAATATCCAAACTGCTTTTGGATCTAGAAAAATATACAAACAGTTTTCTAAAGTGCAGACAAAAAGAAAAAAATAATAACTTTTGTTTAGTTTCACTGTAACGCCAGTGACAGAACCTTGGAAGCGAAGGGCTGTTTGGCATCCACTGACTCCTGCTGCGAAGTCAGAGTCCCCGGTGCAGTGCCCTCCCCGGAGCCCTGCTCTGATGGCCCAGCCGCGGTGATTGATGGTCCCTTTGGTAACAAAGTTTCCCCTGTGTTTCTCTCATCTAACCACTCTCCTAATCACTGCGCTTTAGTTATTTATTTACATGGGCTTATGAATATACATCACAGTGGAATGAAACGGGTGAAAGAAAAATACGTTTTCGAAGCATGGAGACTCCTTAGTTTTACTCTCTGTTTTGCTCCTTGTCCCGTGGTAGGCAAGTTTGAGCCTGTGAGCTATGGATCAGGGGCAAGATCAGAGACAGTGCCAGAAGCTTAGGATGTTTTTCTTGAGTTATTGTATCAAATGAGATAATGTGTTAAAAAACCTCCTACAAAGTGTGATGCAAATAACAATGTAGTAACCAGAACAGCCTTGGTCAGTGGTAAAATTACTCTAAATATTTACAGAGTAGCCGAGTTGAAAACAAGGGAAAATTACTCTCTACAAGATCTTCTCCATGGCTCTTACCCGCCCCCTGATAAGGGCTTTGAAAGTATCCCTCCCGTCCAAGACTCTGGGTTGCGTCTTTTCTACTTCCTCAGTAAAAGCACCTAATTATCCCCACTTTTCTATTTTTTTACTCCCTCCTCTTTACTAAATCCTTCCTATCCATACTCAAACACACTCTATTTCCTCTCATTTAAAAGACCTCCCCACCCCACATTCCACACATCCACCTATTAAAACAAAATAACCCTCCCTGGACCCCATGTCCTCTTCTGGCAGACTCGATTCCCCCCTCTCTGCAGCCGGTCTTGGGCTCTCTCGCACATTCTAATCTGATTTCCACCTCCACCTCTGCACCACTCTCCCTCTCAGTGAGTTCTCTGTCTTCTCTTGCTGACTCCAGCGGACACCCACTGGACATCCTTGGCCCTGCTCTTCTTCAACAGTCTTCTTTCCTGGATCTTTCCTACGTCTCTCATCTCCTTACAGATCACTCTTCACTCTCAGACATTAGACATTGACTGTGCTCAGGCCTCTTTCCTCTTTTCTCTCTACAAATGCTCCCAAGTGACCTTGTGCAAGCCCACGGCTTTAACTGTGTACAAGCTGTGAATGGATCCCCAGCTCACATCACGTGTCCAAGATGCAAACCTGCACATCAGCACCTCATCTGCATTGCCCCATGGATGTGGCCCAGGTATCTTAAGCTGAAGATGTCAAAACAGAACTCATGAGCTTCCCCGGTCAACTCAGCTTTTCCTGCATTCTTCATCTCGGCTCCGGTTCACCCTCCACTCGGGAATCACACTTGCCACCTCCTGCGGCCTCACGAGGCAGTGAGACCAATTCAAGGTTGAATGCTTCTGCCCCCAGCTTCTGTCCAGATTGTCTGTACTTTGCCATCCTCACTGCCGTCATGCTTGCCTTGGCCACCAGCACGTCTTGCATGGTCTTCCACGGAGCCTTTTAAATGGCTGCTGTCCTTGAGAGCTCTTCTGTGGATGACCTCCTTGACCACTCTCTCCCTTCCCATGGTTTCTCTAAAGTCCCTCATTGTTCCCGTCTCATCTCTCATGTCGCTATGTTGGTTGCTCCTTTTCTCTTCAACGCCTTTCACACTCAGCCTTTGTTGCAGGCTACTTTCTACTCACTCTTTATGTCGATAACCCCTCCTCCCACCAAAAGTAGATGAGGCTTCCCATCACACAACTTCCTGTGTTTTTCCTCGTAGTGCTGATCACATTTATAATTTAATAATTATTACGTAAATCAAATTTCCCTTCTAGACTTATTTTATATCAAAAAAGGGACCCTGTCCATCTCATTTCTTATTGTATTGCCAATATTGCAGAGTTTGATCAGTGCATAGTAAATATTTGTGAAACGAATGGACAAACCCATTTATTAAGCAAATTATGTTTTTATTGAAGGTAGGCCATGAGAAGGTATAGGAAGCAATTTGAACTGAAGAAATGAAGAATCAGCAAAATTAAGAACAAAATTCAAGTCCAGTGTATAAACAGTAGCCTAACAAAAGTCACAGTATGAAATCGCAAATCTGTGTAAGTGCAAAATGCAGTGGAGAAAAAGAGCAGATGTGTAACAAAGACATCTTCTGTGGATGGGATTCTCTTTTATTGGTAAGTCAATCTGACCGAGCTTCATTAACAGGACATTTATTGGCTTGAATAAGCAGGCCCAGCTCCAGTCATGTGACTGCCCATGTGGGTGGCTGCAGCTCCCAACTAGAACCAGCAACCTTCCCTGAGAAGTGGGGTAGGAGGTAGGGTGCTGATCTGACAGAAGAAAAAATATCCACTGTGAGTTTCTTGGTTAAGTAATCTAATGTACATTTAACTCTTGGTTGCATGAGCTATAAATGGTAATTGTTTAATTTATTATCCAAACAGACATTTCTGAGAGTGAAGGAAGGCTCTATTTGTAATCATGCTGGAATAAGGGGTATAAAACAGGACTGCCCTTGGAAAATCAGGACACAGGGTCACCCTAGCTCAGAGGAAGACAGTGAGGGAAGTTTCTGTCCTGGAAGAATAGCGAGGCGGAATTGAAACCTGAAAGGAAGAATGGGTCACGACAATGATGAGAACAGGGACGAGCTCCATGGAAAAGGATCCAGGCTCCTTTTCCCAAGCCAACCATTGCAGGCAACCCCAATATTAATTTAAAGGGTCAGTGTAAGGAAATGGAAGACCATTCCCTATGGACCCAGTTATATCTTTAGAGACAGTGCTTGTCCAAAAATAACGATTCCTTCACTGTGAATTACACACCACCAAGAGGTTCTGCCTTCTTGACTTCCTCATAAAAATTTCCAAATTGCCTTACAACAATTTTCAGATGACACATCCTGGCCACCCCAAACAAGAGAGAGACCAATGCAGGAGAAAGAGCCCCAAAGCAGGGGTTGGAGTCCTTGCCACTGCTAACTAGCTCCATATCCTTGGTCTAGCTCTGTCTTCTTTATAAAATGGGCTTAATGAGAAAAATCCACATGGCTCCTCCTCCCAGTTCTGACTTGCTTGGGCTCTAGGACGCTAAGTGTAAGGCACCATCTTTGCAAGCAAAGAACTTACAGGCCACTTGGGAAATGCGGCAAATACATGACAAATCACAAAAACAGCAAATATGATAGAGTGCCCTGCATTGTGTTACGGTCAATAAACTCAGAAGTGGCTCAGGGAGTCCAGCGGCTGGGCCCCTGGTGAGGGCTGTGGATGCTGCATGCCGATGGATTTGAGTCATCGCTGCAGCCACCTGTGGGGGGAACATGCACTCTGTAGGGAGGCTCAAGAGCAGAGCTTTCCGAGAAGCACAGGGATAAATAATCAGTCATCTGGATTCCTACCTGCTTCTGTTTCTCTGGCTAAAGAGAACTCCAGTGATGACGCTGGGGTGGTGCTTGCTGCTGGCACCGGGAGCAGAGTGGCCCGAGCAGAGGGACAGACGTGGTCCTAACTGTGAGGACATGCTGTGCTCAGTCCTGGGGAAGGTCTCGTGTGGCTCCTGAGGGGGCAGAGCGTGTGATCTGGACCCCGTCCAGAAATGGAGAGTGAGCCAGATGGGGTTCGGGGAGCCCAGAATGCAGACCCCAGGCAGGGCCAGGCACTGCGCTCCCCAGGGGGCTCAGCAAGCCAGGACCAGGTCACATGGGTCTGAGGACACAGGCCTGCAGGGATTTCCCCAGTATCCGTTTTGGACCAGCCTCTGTAGCAGCCCTTTCACAGAGGACTCCATTTAGAAAGGTGATTTTTCTTCTCAAGTTGAAAGACTCTGTTACATATTAAAGAGATATTCCAGGATAGAGCTGGTTTGGCTAAATTTATTTCATGGGAGGTCAAAGGAAAGACACCAAGCGCCTTGCATATCCTATTAGATGAAAAGCTGCATGTTAATGACCTAGGAAATGACAGCAGAATATCTTAATCTGGTAAATTTTATTCCACACATTATGTCATATTTGATTTAAAGGGTCAAAAGGTCACTTGGGGGGCTAAAAATGGAAACCAGCATCTGCACCCCAATACAGAATAAATGGGATAGATGCAACACCAGAGACTGCATCTTTCTGAACCACTGACTTCTGGAAACCCTTTTCTCTCCTGGCTCCATCACTCCCGGCCTGTGTGGCTCTGGTTCCATCTCTCCGGCCACTTCTCCACCTTTCCCATGGCCTCTGGTTTGTCCTCGCTGAAGCTCTCCCTGAACTTGGATCTCTGGCGTGCAACTCTCGTCTCCCAGCACCCTCCCTGTGGGAGTTCTCGTTTGCTCTGTGGGTTCAGTTGTTACTTCTGTGCGGACAACTTCAGCGACAACGCCGCCTGTCTCGACTTCTCTCTTGAACTCCGCTCTGCACGCACAGCGCGGCTGCACGTCTTCACCTGGGTGTCACACTGTCACTTCAAATCCAGCACGTCCAACACCAGCTCCTCATCTCTTTCCAGTCAAGCTACATCCCAGCTCCCGTCAGCGGCGCCATCTTTTATCTCTGAGTCACCTGTGTTGGGATCTTCAGAGTCAACTTAGCTCCTTCCATGCCTCACCTCCCCTACCAGCCAGTCAGCACGGCCTCCTTGTTCCCTGTAGACCGTGCACACCTGTCTCTCCCTCCCTGCCATCACCACTGCCACCCAGTTTCGGTCTCAGTCACCTGACGCTGAAATTATTAGAAGGTTGTCACAGTTGGTTTGTCCTACCCAAACTTCTTCCTCATTCAATTCATCTCACACATCATTGTCAGATTAATAGTACTAAAATATTGCTTAAAAAGGTTGAAATTCTTTTTTTGAGGGGGATTCTTGATTAACTACAAGATCAAATAAAAAATCTAGCCTGCACTTCATGACTCTTTACAATCTAGCTCAGTCTGTGCAACACCTTTACTCTTTACTCCCCCTTTGCTCAAAATATATGGCCCACCCAGACCAGCCACGTGGTCCACCTGCAGCCGCCCGGCGCCTTCCTGCCCTTCGCTTCCCTCCTGCTACGCCCACTCCCTGCAACGAGGGCACCCTCCTTCCTTGCTTTCTCTCAAAAGCATTCAGCAGGGGCGTCTCCAGTTCTTCCAAGGCCGTGAGGATTTCCCCTTCGGAGGAATGCTTCTACTGCTTTCCCTGTCATTCGCTTAGTCATGCCTACTCATTACCATGTTTTGTTAGTTTTCATTTTATGAACGTTTTGTTTTCCCTATTAGACTAAATATTTTTCGGATCAGTGTTGTGTCTTAACTCTTTAGCCCCAATGCCTATTGTAATTCTAAAGAAAGCATTTCTCTGACTTACTCAAGGCCAGCAGTTATGCTTGGCATAATAAAAAAAAAATTACAGTTATTTCTGTGGAAATAGAGATTTGTTAAATAGAGGGATGTATAAAATGTCGTAGGTTATTAGCCCTTAAATGTGTGAGCAACATGGTGCTATTGAAAGATTTGTATAACATCCTCATGGAAAGTTCTAGAGAACAGATTTTTTAAATAAAATTCTTGAATGTCAATACATATGTTCATTGATCTTTAAGCATATAAAGATTCCCCCAATATTCCAGAAAGAGCACATCACTTAAATGGAATAACATATGTGCAAAGCGTTTTGTAAACTTGGAGTAATATAAACAGATGTGGGATTACTATTACTAATGATAAAATTTCCTAACATTAAGTAATAACCTAGGAGAGAAGAATGGAGTGAACAATTATATAATGTTATTCCAGCAGCAAGAGATCATCTTTGCTGGCTGGAGAAGTGGAGAATACTATGCTCTTTCTTTTTTTTCTAATTCTCCTCCCTTCTGGCAAAAGATTAATCTTGCCAAAAATCATGATTTGTGTGAGAGGAGTGTATTTGTTATCATGGTCCCATTGCATGTTGACGGGAGACTGGAATGTGTTTCCATTGCTGTTGGCAGCCCTCTCTTTATTGCTGTCTTTTGGGAAGTTAGCTGTATGTTGCATAAATTGATGAAGTAAATTGTTGGGACCACTCTATTTTTTATTCATTGTTGAAAAAGTTGAAGTTAGTTGTTTGCTTAATACTCCAAGCTGATGAGGCATTTCATTATCTTACCACTAATACACTCTAGAAAATGGAATCATTAGAGAACAGAAGTCATTGAAATGTAAACATGTGAATAATTTACACTTTCAACTGGTGTTGAATAAAAGGTTTTAATCTAGACAGAGATCTGACAATAAATATTCATTTCTAATTTCCAATGAGTAAACTTTATCTCTTTTTAAAAGCCTTTTCATTTGATTTTTTTCTTCCTGGAAGATAATGGCAAATTTGACATGGGCACATTTGGGAATAAAATTTCCCTCTGGTCAACACAACCATGAAGAGTTATTATGAAAATCAAAATTTGAAATAATTGCAAACATTGTAATGAGTAGCCATTTTAGGATTCTTATGCATTCTTGCCCTCTGAGGCTTCCCTTCCTGGTTTAGTTTTCCTGGGGGATGTGAAAAGGAAGCAGAGAAGAGGAATCTTCTCTCTACACGGACAATTTGTTGGATGGTTGCCAGCCCGGATAGCAACCAGCCCCAGAGACAGAAGTTGGCTTTGATTTTACCCGCCACTGTCCGTGTCGGCCTTGACAAAGAGGAAGGGAGTGTGACCCACGGAAAGGAAATGTTTGAGAGTCACCAAGTCATCACCAAGTCAGGGGATCTGCTGCTGCTTCTCAGGTTGGACAGGTCCATGACCACCCGCACTGGACATCCTTTGGTGTCGCATCCAGCTCTCCGTGCTGCCTTTCTTGTTTTCCTTGCTGTAAGCGTTCTAGAACCAGCTATTCTGTTTTTCCTTTTTCTTTTAATGGCTTTCTTGAGGTTTAATTTACATGTCGTAAAATTCACCAGTTCTAAGTGTCCAATTCAATTATTTGTCAGTATATTTGGAGAGCTGTGCAATCATCACCATCATCTAACTTTAGAACATTTCTCTCGCTCCCAAAAAGAAACCTTGTACCCATTTGCAGTCACTCCTCATTTCTGTTTATTCTTTTATTCTGTTTATTCTTCTTCTGGTTCGCATCCTGCGTTGGCGGCTGTTTGCACTCAATCTGTAATTGTGCAGTGAATGAATTTGAGTACCTGGACTTCTATTATGGATTTCAGAGGCTACGGAATGTCAAAGCTGAAATGACCCACGGGAGCTCATCTAGTCTAAACTTTTTCTTTGTGGTTGAGGAAACTAACTAGCAGTCTACCATGTAGGTAATGAGGGTTAATTAGAAACTGGGATTCAAGGTTAGGTGAATGTGGTTTTAACCTAAAAGGAAGCACAGGTTCCAACAGACACATTTTGAGTTGCTTCTAGAGTCAGGATGAACTCTGAAAGCCAAATGCTGACAGGTGATTTACTAACAGCTGGTATTGTAGGCACCATCCATATGGCTCGATGAGCCACCGTGGCTCCACCCCACAGACAGAGCCCGGCCTTGGCTGATCTGGGGTGTTCTTGGCCAACTTATACTCATGGCTGACTTTATATATGAAGTTGGGATGTTGGGGTCCATCGTTGCCCTGGTCTGTCTCCTCTCCCGTCCTCTGCTCTTTGCTCTTAGAAGCAGCTTAATTTTATTTCTTCCTTTCCCTTCAGAATTAGCTTCTTCTTTGCCTGGGAACAGGCCCTTCTCAGGACCCCCGGTACTTCCATGATGACAGGCCTACAGGGTAGGCAAGTTCCACGCCCTTGGAGTGTTCTCAGCGCAGGCAGATATTCAGGAGGGATACGGAAGAGAGAGGTGCCTCAGCTTCTTTGGGTGTTTTCTATTTAAGCAGATGGTGGTTGCTCAGATGCCCAAAGTGTGTTTTCGTTGTTTCACAGAATTTTTATTACCAAAACTATGCAGAATGAGTTTTCCCAAGAATTTCTTCTTCTAATATACAAACTTCTGTTCATATTCCAATACCAGATTACAAACAGATACCATTTCTCAGAACATCTCCAAAGGGGCCATTTACAACATCTTGCTCAAAGAGCAATATGTTATTACAAGGAATTATGTCATTTTCAAAGATATTTCAGACCAGTGGATCAAATCCTCACATTTCCCCTGATTAAATTCTACTGATTAAATCACTTGTGATTTATCTGAAGATTATGAACACAAACCATAAAATAAAAAAGATCTTTTGATTTAAAAGTTAGTCATTAAAATCTTATTCTCTAAATTCCTGATTGATATTTCATTTAAACAAATATATGTGTTTGATCTTTATCTTGGTGATAAAAAACCTACTTTAGCTTTTATCTTATCCAACCAAGGCAATATAAAATAAAAGTGTGTTGATTCTAATTAAACATATAAAAATCAATAGCGATCTTACATATAAGCCATAATCAGTTAGTGCAGTCAGTGGAAAAGAAATTCCTATTTACAAAAGCGATCTAGAATATAAAGTGCCTATGAAGAATGTTAGGAAGAATAATGTAAAATCACAAGAAGGAAACTACAAAATTTTGCTGAGAAAGATCAAAATAAGGTTTGGACAAATAAAAGAGATATACTATGTTCTAGATATGGAAAGACTCAATATGGTGATTGTTATATATAAATTTTCTGTATTTTCTTAAATAAATTGTGGAATGTTAAAATTGTTTTAGAGCATAGTCCATTCTATCAACAATTAAAAATCTATCAGACTCTTGCATTGGAGTCCTGGCCTCAGTGTGGTTCTGAATCACCCCAAAATGCTTTCTGAAACACAGATAAACAAAAGAGAGTATGAAGGGTATAAAACTACAGACAACAAAAGCCAGGTGACAAGAATATGGATGGGTGTGGCCAAACCACCCTGAGCCATGGCAGAGAGGGGTCAGTTGTATGCTGGCAGATGCAGCGGGGTAGGGGCTAAGGTCTTGCCTATGATTTGTGGAAACTAAACGTATCCCCCCAAAGCAAGCATCTCTCTCTGAATTTGCAGATGTGGCCACAACCGGTCAGGCCGAGAGAAGTCCTCAGACTCAGAGATGCTGGTGAGACAGAAATGATTGTACAGGTGGGTGCTGGAACTCCAAAGATGCTGCGACAGTCTAGCTCAGTGACCAGCAGACACTTTCAGAGGGATGGAGCCTCACTGTGTGGGAGAATATCGGAATCAGAAGCCAACTTGCGTAAAGCAGGTATAGTGGGGTAAGGGAGAGAGAAGGCTCGTGTGGCATGGAGGGAGGGCCCAGAGGGAGCCCCTCCCAGTGAATATTGTAACAACCAAACCCAAAATCGAGACGTGAGAACACTGTCTTGAGAGTAAGGCCTTACATTGGGTTGGAAACCCTGAATCAGGATGAGAAACATTCCTGTAGCAGACTTAAACTGGAGACTGAGCAGTGGCTCCACAGATGTCATGTTTTGAGCCATTCAGTTTCCTGCGATAAACGGAGATTTTAATCTACATATTGAAAAGGGCACTGCAAACATGAGCAAATTGACCCAGAATGGAAAAGCCCTGGATAGATCCTAGGAAAGGTATTGAATTTCAAAAATAAGGAAAACATTCTTTGAGAATCCAGCCAAAATGTCAAAATAACTTGAAAGAGAAAGAAAATGAGACTGGCATCAATCTTCTCAACAGAAACATTTTATGCAAGAAGGCAACGTTTTAAAGATTATCAAGAAAAGAAAATGTGATTGAAGGATTTCATATCCAGCCCAGTTTCCCTTAAAATACAGAGGCCACATGTAACCTGCATTGAACATTCAAGAACCGAAGGGCAAGTGTTCCTGTGAGCCCTTCCCGGAGATTCTACGAGACAATGAACCTCAGACATATTAAAGTAATTAGAAAAGCTTTATGTAGAGTGTTGGAGAAGGCGTTGAAGATATTTGACTGTAGAACTGAGACCAAACAATGGGAGTGAGGGTGACAAAATGGTTCTGTGTTGGTTGTATGCTCTGACGATGGAGAAATGATGTAAGGCAAAATGTGAGGAGGAAGAGGAAAGTGGAACAACTCACTGATTACCCCGTGGATGTTAGCTAACAGTCAAATAGCACTTGCAACTGATAAATCAAGGAGTACAATCTTGGAGTACGAGGATTAACACCAACACTAGTGTCTAATGGTTCGGTGGTCGGGAAGAGGGACAGGAAAGGGACAAAGTTACTAGTTAGTGCCTGTTTTCATAACTGAGAACCATTTTTAACTGATTCAGGGGGAAGTTTAGCCACATGGAACATTGTTTGATTTTTTCCTTCTCCCATGGATGGTACATATGAGCTCTGCATGATTTTAGGTGCTTAAGAGATAAGTCTTTGTTTCCAATCTAAAATAGAGATGCCTGAGGGCCTAATTCTCTTGCAAAATCTGATATTTAATTTTGGCTGTTTACTTAAGTCTCCGTTGATATTAAACTAAAGAAAGAGGAGACGAAGGCTATTATGCAAAGATATTTGTAACAAGAAAAACACTAGAAGAAAAATATAAACTTTCCTAAATACCAAAATAAATTCACCAAAATTCTGGTAAATGATACCAGAATAGTAAAGAAAAAGACCTCATAGTGAAGGACTTTGTACATGCATGTGTATGTATCATAACATCCATAACATATGTATACCTACATATATATAAGCATATAGGTATGTCATATTACATGAAACAGTATGAAAGAACTGAGCTCAACATATTGTCGTATCAATAAATATTGACAGATTTAACTCACTCATTAAGAGGAAAAGATGTCTGATTGGCTAACAAAGCAAAATACAACTTAAAGCTGTATCCAAGAGAGATGCCTAATACAAAGTAATTGAGGAAGAAAAATAAAAGGCTGGCAAGGATACAAATAGTAATCAAAAGAAGGCAGGTGTTGCAATTTGATAATAGACAAGATAGAATTCAGGCCAATAATCCTTAAAAGGAAAAAAAAAGATTATTTTATAAGGCTACAGGCACAGTTCACACTGAAGATACAAAAATTATTATTATCTATGCATGAGATTACGCAGAAGCGACCTTTGTGTAACAGAAACCATGAGAGAGGAAAAAAGAGGGGCCAGCCCCATGGCTGAGTGGTTAAGTTCATGTGTTCCACTTTGGTGGTCTGAGGTTTGCTGGTTTGGATTCTGGGCGTGGACCTACACACCACTCATCAAGCCATGCTGTGGTGGCATCCCACATAGAAGAACTAGAATGACTTACAGCTAGGATATACAACTGTGTACTGGGGCTTTGGAGAGGGAAAAAAAAGAAGGAAAAAAAGAGGAAGATTGGCAAGAGATGTTAGCTCAGGGCCAATCTTCCTCACCAAAAAAAAGTTACCTTAAAAAAAAAAAGAAAGAAACGTGGACACACTGAAATAGGAGAAATAGACAGCACGTACAGAAGGACAACATATGCTTTCAGTCTCAGATGGAGACGGAATCATTAGTGTGCATTATCTTACCTCCTTCATTATGTAGAAGACCTCAACAAGGGAGTGAATAAGGTAGACTGTGTGGATCTAACATTTTGTACTCCTGTAATGGAGAACATACTTTCTTCTCAAGTACACATTTACAAAAAATGACCATATATTAGGCCATAAAGAAAACCTCAATAAGTTCCAAAAATATAAGTAATACAAACCACCCTCACTAAGTGCAATAAAACCAGGCATTAATAAGAAAATAAAAACACAAAGAGGTCCTTCCACCTGGAAAAACAAATCCTTCTATTAAACAACTTTTGGGTCAAAGGGGAAACAAACAAAATTGCAGAATTTCTAAAACTATAATAAGAAAAACTTAGTATCTCAGAATCTAGAGGATACGGTTAAACTAAAGCTAAGAGGAGAAGCATCTAATTATGTACCTCTATCACCAGAAATGGAAATAAACAAGTTAGTTATATATACAACTAAAAAAGCTAGAAAAGAATAAATGAAAAGGAATTAATAAAAATGTAGGCTGTCCTGCAGATGAGGTGAGAAGATATACATCTCCTCTGCTGGGAACAATTTAAACAGCACAGGAAATCTTGTGGAAGGTTGAGTCTAACTGGTGAGAAGTGGGGTATGTATGTTTGGTTACTTTTTGATTTCTTTTGTAGACATTGATATATATTCTGGTTTTCTACATTTCTTCAGTCAATTGTGGAACCCTCAGAATTTTGTAAAAAACTGTTCATTTTATTAACATTAAAAATTTGTTGGTCCAAAGTTGTGTTGTAGGACCCTAGGAATTGGCACCGTGGATGCAGTTGTGTAGTTTCATGAAGTTAAGGTTCTTTTTCTTGGCTCTCTGAGTTCTCTGTTTCCTTAGACTTCAGAAGGTATTTCTTTACAATACTGACAACTTTTTTCATGCATTTAAGGGGTATTAAAATTGTCTATTATTTGTAGTTGTTTTCAATGGAAGGGTTGGTCCGAATAACTTAGTGTGGGATATTAGAAATGGGAGCTTCTCTTTTTTGTTGTTAATTATTTCCTCATATTTACTTGAGATTTTTTGAGTTATTTTTCTAACTTCTTGAATGGAATGCTTAGTTAATTTGCTTTTAGTCTTTCTTATTTTTTGAAAATGCATTAAAGCTCTACATTTTCCTCTGAGGACTGCTTTGCCTGTGCCCATGGGTTTTAATATGGAACATTTTCATTACTACACATTTTTAATTTCAGTTTTTATTTTCTCTTACATTCATAAGTTATTCAGAGGTTCTGGTTCACGTGTTTGAGTAGCTTGACATTTTGAGGCCATCTTTTGGTTATTAGTTTCTAGTTTTATTGCTTTGGACTCAGAGAGAGCTGTTTCTGTGATTTCTACTTTTGTGGAGTCTGTTTAATTTTCTTTATGCACCAAAACTTGGGCACATTTGTAAAGTAAATATTCCAAAAGTGTTTGAAAAACACATGGATTCTCCATCTGTTGTGGGCAATGCTTTCTTTATATCATTTCAATCAAGCTTTTATCAAGATATTTTAATCTTGCCTCTTTATTCAGTTGTCGCATATGTAATTTTTCAAGAGGTAACTTAAAATCTCACTCTATGTCTGCGAACAAGCTAGTTTCTTCTGGTTTTCCAGTTTCTGCTTTATATATTGTATATAACTGTTTTATATATTTTGCTTGATATAGTCTGATGTTTTGCTGTTCAATGTATAGGAGCTTATACTATTAAACAAAAAGGCCTGTACTTTTATATTTTATATAAAACATAATTCCTTGTGTTAAATGTCCTTTTTGTCTTGATTTTTGGGTCTAATATTAAGTTTAAGTTTCCGCAAGTATGACAAGCCTCTTTCGTCATCTCTATTTCTCCTCCTGTACTCTGTTGATGTAATTAAGAGTTTTAGTTCCAAGATACCAAAAAATACCAAAAAATTATTATCTTTTGCCTTATACTTTTACCTTTTAAAATCATACCAACTATGGCCATATTATAAAGATAATTCTTTTTTAAAGTTGTATCTTTTTGGTATTTTTCTCACCATTATTTCTTATATCCACTAACTTCTTTATTAGATTCATTTTTCAAATTTGCCAATACAAATCTTCAAGTAACTTCTAAAAAGATTGACAAACTTTTGGAGTCACTGAATGTCTGTACTTATCCTTATTTTGCCATACACATGACTGGTTTTAGGCTAGGTATGAAATTCCTTTTTTCTCATCCTTGCAACATTGCTCCATTATCTTCTAGGACCTATTTTTGTGGATCAGATAGCTGATTTTTTGTTTCATGTAGATAATATTTTCCTTTCTGGACACTTTCAGGATGAATCTAGGAATGGGTCCTTTTTTTTTTTTTGGGTAAGGAAGATTGGCCTTGAGCTAACATCTGTTGCCAATCTTCCTCTTTTTGCTTGAGGAAGACCATTGCTGAGCTTACATCTGTGCCAGTCTTGCTCTATTTTATGTGGGATGCCACCACAGCGTGGCTTGATGAGCGATGCTAGGTCCACACCTGGAATCTGAACCCACAAACCCCGGGCCACCAAAGCAGTGCACAAACTTAACCTCTATGCCACTGGGCTGGCCCCAGGAATGGGTCGTTTTTCATTCTTCTTGTACAGCACTTGATCAACCCTTTCAATAAGACAAAACAAAAGAAAATAAACAAACAAAAAAACTCAGGGCATTTTTCCAACAGGGAGAATTACTTCGTTAATGCTTTGTTCCTTTTCTCTCCTCCAATATCCTTTTCTCCTGAAAACTCTATTAGACGGCTGTTGGAATTTCTGAATCAGTCCGTGTTATCTTTTGCATTTTCTCTCCTATTTTTCATCTCTGTCCTTTTGGTTTGAGTTTTTGGAAACTGTCTCAGTCTTCCACTTTCCTAATTGGACATTCAGCTTTGTCTATTTGTTCTTTTATTGAGTTTTTCATCCTGGAAATCATATTTTTTATCTTCCTAAGTTGTATTGCAGGCTATTTGAGATTAGCCAACAGGTATCCTTTCATATTCCTCCGAGCTCATTCATTGGACTTCAACATTTTCTTCTGCCTTCGTTCTGACTCTTCTCTCAACTTCTGTGAGGGGCACTGTTCTTTCAAGCTGCTTCCCCCAGTGTGTGAGGATTCGTAATTATTCACCTCATAGATGAGACTGTAAGCCAAGTGGTACTGATGACTGTGCTGTGTCACCTTGGCAGTGAATGCAAATTCTGACCTTAGAAGCTGTGGCTCTGGTGTCTGTGCAGGGGATGGGGCTCAAGGACTCGGCCAGCTGAGCTTTCCCTCAGGGAGGGTGAGCAGGGCACCTCATGGGTCCCAGGCATCTCATTCTCACGGCAGCTTGTTACCCAGGTGACTACCAGCTTCTCTGGCCATAGACCCCACCCTGAGGACCTCCTCATCAGAAATCCCACATAAGAGAGCCATCCTATTTACTCATGATTCTAAGGATGACGAGGCTCGGCTGGGCCATCCTTCTGCTCCTGGGGCTGCTGGCGGGGTCTGCAGTTGTCTGGGGTCTCCACTGGGCTGGAACGCCCAGGAGGGATCACTCACATGCCCAGAGCCTTGGCAGGGCTGCACTTACAAAGGATGCACTTCTTTCTCTCTCTCTTTCTCCATGTAATCTCAGGGCTTCTTCCTCTTCATGTGGACTCTCATGTGATTTCTCTAGGTGGTCTCCTCAGCAGGGGAGCTGGACTTCTTACAAGGACAGCTCAGGATGTCCCCAAAGTGCAAGTTCCAAAAGGGAGGAAGCAGATGCAGCCAGTCCTCTTAAGGGCTGGGCTCAGACCTGGTGCCTGGTGCAGGGTTGCTCCCCCGTATTCTGTTTTATAATGCAAGTCACAGGCCACCCAGACTGGATGAGGGAGGTACCTACACAAGGAAGTAAACAGGGGGCACTGTGGCTCATTGGGGTGCATTGGAGGCTGCCTTTAAATAATTTCTGGGCTGACGGTCCATGACCTGATCTTTGCCCTCCTCTGATCTTGGGGTGTAATGGGGTTCTGCTGGGAAACTTATTTTCAAGATGGCCCTCTTTTTTGTCTGTTTGGTAATGCTGGCACTTTAGCTTGTTGGGATTTGCCATTGATCAATATTCATGTGTTCCATCTTCCAGAATTTCCTTCCTGTTTTGATCTATTGGTAAGGGTCCATTTCTTCCAGAACCATAATGAATTAAAAAATATTTCTTCAGTGATTTCAACAGGGTTTGGAGAGGGCTGAAAGAATAATATATCTTCAGTCAGCCATAGAAATCAGAATCCTGTTTTTTAATTTTTAAATAAAGAGCATCTATTCCATTAGTAAATCAGAAAAACAGAACAAAATTTTAAGACATTTGCCCTTATACTGTGTCATTACATTATATTATCTTTTTAAAGGAAAATGATTGACTTTTTGCATTCTTATCTATTTCTTTATGTATTTCATGTTTTCCTAAATTCTGCCTGTAAATTAGACAATTTAATTTTTTGTTGTCTCCTGTCCTCCTTCAATCCTTAATTTTCCATGAACTCTTGAGTGGCTTCATCTTCCTTCTTTATTGACGACAAAGGTAATGAACGCCCATGAATTGAGTATCAAGGTTTTGAGAAGTTAGATTGGGTGTTTGGCCAATATATTCCTTCCTAATGCTGTGTGCGCGCGTGTGTGTACATTCACGTCTGGAAGCTTTCGAGATAGAAGAGTTTTTCTTGGCACCTAAATCACAAAAATTAACACTGTCATAGATTTTTTATCATTTTTACATAGTAATTTTTTAACTTATTTATAAGATAAATGGATTAGTTCTCACAGAAAAGCCAAACTATTCTGTTTTATTTTTGTGAGCCAAGTTATCATGAAATTCTAGCTTTAAGATCATTTTACCAAACCTCAGCTTAGCAAAAGTGACTGGAAGTATATCTTTATCAAGGAATCTTAGTAAGGCAACACCATCCCTAGATAATGATGATGTCAAAGTATTGAAAGTGTGTTTAGATCGATGCTTCTGTGTCTGGGCTGCTGGAGGAAGGCCCAGCACCCTGCAGATGAGGCTGATGGAAATTTATGTCGCTCACCACAGTGGCCTCTTGGAACTGCATAGCTGTCTTAGGTCCCGTCTCTCTTGACACTCCCAAACCACAATTTGCAATAGTCTCCACTTTTCTCCCATTGTCTTTTTCTTATTGACTAATGAAATCTCTACATCTTAAGAATATTAATCCTTGATCATACTATTTGCAATCCTTTCCCAGATTTATTTGCCTCTTGTTTTAAAAGATATTTTAAACTATCACAGCAATCCATTTTTTCTTTGTGATTCCCCCCCATTATTTTGGTGTTTTTTTCATTCATTCATTCAAAAAGACAGACATGATTCTCCCCTCATGGAATGTATAGCTTAAGAATATAAAAACTAGTCTTATTTTTTAAATTTTGCATATTTATTTTTTATTTACTTACTGGGTTATTTTTATCCATCTGGAATTTATTTGGTTATATCATGTGAGGTGTGCCTATAATGTATGCCAGTTTTTTAAACACAGGGGCGTTTTTCTTAACACTGTTTATTAAATATGTCTATTTGTATGCACACCTCTTCTCGTGTTTTATAATTTCCCCTTTAAAAGAAAAAGTCCTTAGTTAAATGAGACTTCTTGGCAGGAACATTTTCCCCATCTTGCTCTTCCCCTCCCCCAGCAATTTCTTAGCTCTTCTTTGTTATTTATTTTTGATATAAATTTTAGGATGATTCTGTCAGGTGCCATAACAATACCCACTGGGACTATGATTGCATTTACATTCCTCTTTTAAATTAATTGGGAAAAATATTCATCTTTACTGCATTCAGCCTTCCTTTCGGTGACCATCATATATTTCTGTAAAATGTTTTAATGTTGCTCAGGAAATATTTGTGGCTTTCCTATCGCAAATTCTGTATAATTCTGGTTAGGATTCGTGCTTGCGTTTTATGTTTGGGTTTGCTATTATGAAAGTAATTTTCTCCCATTCTGTTTTCTAATAACCTATGAATTAATTTTCCTATATTTAACATATTTCTGGATACTTCACTTAAATTAGTTCTAAGGGTTTCTATGTATGTGTATATTACGTGCAAAGAATGATTTTTGTCATTTATAATAGTTCGTTTTTTTATATTTCGCATGTCACTGCATTGGGAAAATCTATCAGAACAATATTAAACAGTCATAGTGATAATAGACATCGTTGTATTATTTCTAATTTTAACAGGATTAAAGTCAATATTTTTGCATAGCTTCATTTTATCATCTAAAATGATGATTGTACTATCTATCTGGTTCACAGGGTTAAGGACCAGAAAAAATGAAATGACTGTAAAACCCTATATAAATATAAGGTGGTAATGTTATTTAATTACTAAGATAGACTAACTGAACATTCTTAACAATGTAAAAATCAGAAGGCATTCATTTCCCTAAAAACCACCCTTTCCTGTTTTCACAGATAAACTAAAGATTAATACTGATTCCTGAGATGGAGTTCTTTCTTTCTCTGTTAACCGTTTGCAAGCGGAGTCATTCTTAGGTTGGCATAGAAAACCAGCTCAGGAAACATAAGAGCTCATTAATATATCTTTTGATCTTATTGTCCAAATTCAAGTTCACCTTAGATTGCAAGTCCGATTATCTTGGGACGCATATTCTACTTGGTGGGTAACAACAAAAGAAGTCACTTAGGATCTTCTCTGGTGTTCAGTTTCTGTAGACCAGTTTCTATCTTTGACCTAAGGCTGGGAAATTGTTCAGCAGGGCTGAATTCACTGTCTCCACCCTATTTCATGCTGTGGGATCCTGAAAGGAGATCCTGGTTGGATGTAGCTGACCTTCCCTGTTTAATTTCTCTAGTGGAGGAGCTGTGCCCAGAGTAGAGGCCCTCCTGCCCCTGGACCACCCTGGACCACCGCACTGGAGATGGGTGGGGGCAGCACGTCCTCCTGTGGCCCCCTCGCGCCTAGAATCCATCCACAGGCAGCTGAACGGACCTCCCCAGAATTGCCTGGAATTTTCCATATGGTTAGGCTTCTAAGCCACTTGTTTGATTACCTTGCTCTTCTTAATGCAATCTTTTTAGCCACTCAACACATTTGTTCTTGAGCAATTTAGACATCAGCCCATGTTTGTAAAGAAAATATTCCAAGAAAAGTCTCTGGAGAGGCATCTAGTGCATGACCATTTCGTGATAAAATGGGGATGGTGGCCATCAAGGGCTCATGCACTCACTTCCCGGCCACCTTTGCAATCTCATTTGATGCCACTTTCCATGTTGGTAAGTGGGTCGCTCCTCTGCTTAAAAATGAGGACCAAACTCCCCAGCTTCTTGGTTGAACCAATAAAGCTAGTAACAATAAAAAGAAACAATGCATAATGTTCATTATACTGCTGTGTGGGGAGTATGTTTAAGACTTGGGCCCTAAATGGTTTTTAATCCCAGGATGCACTGATTGTGATAATGTGAGAGGCAAACCAGCCGTCTGTTATAAAATCATTGCAAATATGAGCAGAATAAAAAATGGTTAAAGGGATCTTGTTACAGATTCTGTTTATCCCATAAGGATTTGAGAAGGGCAAAGAGGCGATGATTCTGTTTGGGACTTGTTCTTGAAAGATTACCTTTTATGTAGGTAAGTCAAAAGGTTAAAGAAGTAAACAGAATTTAAATACAGCCAGTTTTAGTAATTTTTCTATTGTTCGACTTAACTGCTTCATAACATAATAAAAAACCCCTGCAGTAGCCAGCCAAGGACAAAGAATTCTTAAGATATAAAAGCTGTAAAATCTTGCCAGGACTCATCTATAAAATATCATTTTGATTTTGGGTCTAGAGAAGTGCTATAGATCTCAAATTACAGTAAATCTCTAAAAGTCCAATAGTGATTTCCACCAGCTTGCGCCTGTAACGGACAACATTGCACCATCTCATGAAGTTATGATGAAGGAATTGGGGGAAAAGGGTGAGAGTGATTCTGGACTTTATTTTGGCACCTGGCAGAGCTCAATGTTACCACAATTATTGGTTTTCTGAAATATGTCCCTATGCATTATTCTGATCAGATTACTTGCATTGCACAATCCTCTGGTGAATAACGGGACAATAGCACAAAATAAATCTCTCTCTGAAATTTAATCTCCGTGTCTGTACACTGTTAAGAAGAACATCTACAGTCCTCCGATAAGGAGTTGTATATCTTCCCCCACTGAAGTGGGGTCTGTTCTTTAATTATCCGTAATGAAAAGTCGCAAGCAGGCAAATGACCACATCGCTGATGTTTATGTGAGAAACATGGTGTTGAAACATAGCCGATGTTCTCACAAGCCCTGTGTGTTGAAATTCTATTTTCTTTTGTAAAAACACCACAGTAGATTGGGTGGTTTACCCAAAGCATTGCCCTTTCACCTCCAACAAGTTTCTAGTCTAATTCTTTTGAAAACCTTCACCCCTGACGAGGGGTGCCCGGGTGTATGGACCATCCCTCATCATTTTGCACCTTTTCCTTTGAAGCTCTGTGAAGCTCCCCTCATTTAAAGGGAAAAACAGATTGTCTTTGGCTGTAGAATTTCTCCCAGGGAGTGGAGAGCGTGCCAAACAGGAAAACATGAGACACTTGCGCCCGGTATAGAAAAGTGACCCTGCCTCCTGTTCCTTGAGCTGTGGGGCACGTTCACGTTGAAAATGAGTGATGTGAGGGGAAGAAGGCCAACACCCTGTAAAAATAGGACCTGCGCTCACAGCTGAAGCCCTCCGCAAGGCAGGGCTTCCTAATGGCCCTCTCTTTGTAATAGCCAGAAAAAAATGCCATGGGGGCATTCAAATATCAGACCGGGAACTCAGCTCCGACTGCCTCTTGTTTATGAGGAAACATCGCATCTTGAAGTCATTTTTTCCTCTCTTTCTAGAAATCCTATTGTCAGAGTGTTACCGGCCCTCCTGATTTGGGTGTGTACCTCTTGGAACAGACTCATATCCTGGGGAAGTGTCCAGGAAATGTTTATTCTTTATTTCAAAATTAGTTTTTTTAAAAAATTATAGCAGAAAGACATGCTCATTACTAAAGGAAGCAAAGAGTACAAAATCTGGTAAGTTGCAGTTAACCACCGGCAGCCCCCGCACGTACACGGGAGGAATCGCAGTTTATGTCCTGCTGCCTGGCTGTTTTTCACTTGATGTGTCTTGGGCGTTTTTTTCATTTCTGTACATAAGTTTAAGCTGATGAAAATTAATCCTGCTTAGTATTCCAGAAACTAATTTATTTAACTTGTCCTGCGCTAATAGATGTTGAAGTTGTTTCCAGTTTTCCATTATTACAAACAAAGGAAGCCAAGAAAAAGGATACCTAAGCTCTGATACAAAGGGACTCTGTTCGGATCCGAGCTTCAGCGCTCGTCAGCCACGCTTCTTACCCTCGCTGAAACGGTTTCCTCATCTGTAAAATTGGAGTAAAGCAAACCTATGTCGTGTATTTGTTGAGAGAATTAAAACAATGCACATAGAGAGCAAAGACCAGGGCTTTGCATACAGACAGCTTTCTCCGTATTTTATCTGGAATAAACACTTGCGTGTGTGTGTGTGTGTGAGAGAGAGAGAGAATCTTTATACAAATAAGTGAGTGCTTTGTAAGATTAAGTCTCATATGTGGAATTGCTGGGTCAAGGCACCCGTGCACTTTAAACCTTGAGGAATATTGCCAAGTTACCCTCCTCAAACGTGCACCCAGTCATGCTGTCACTGAGAAGTCATGCGTGCCTCCTTCCCACACTGTTGTCAGAAGCGGATTATTAATATGCTGGTCATCCTTTGCAAATCCGTAAGTGAAAATGGTACTTTTTGCTGTGATTTGCATTGATTCACTTTCATTATTTCATATATCTTCGTGTCCTTGGACATTTTCCTTTTGGCTTCATCAAATTTAAACAAACAAACGAGATGTGTCAGCATTTGGTTTGCCTTGTGGAGGCCTCCCTTTCACCTGCATTGGTGTTATAAGTATTTCCCCCAGATTTTCATTTCTTTACCCATTTAGTGCGCAGAAATTGTGCTTTACAGAATTTTACACGTTATGTTTAGTCAGAGTTATCACTCTTTTCCTTTATTTCATCTGGCTTTTTTGGGTATACAATTATAATCATTTTAGCCATTTCTAGGAAAGTCCATTTTTCTTTTAGAACTATCATGCTTTCATTGAAAAAGTAAGTATGGCAGATCTCTAGAACTTATTCATCTTGCATAGCTGAAACTTTACATCTGTTGGGAAACTCTCCAATTTCCCCTCCTCCCAGGCCCTGGCAACCACCATTCTGCTCTTGAATTAACAAACAGTACTGTACACTTAAAAACTGGTTAAGAGGATAGGTCTCATGTTAAATGCTCTTACCACCCCCCGCTCCTCCCCAAAAAAACCCCAAACCAAACCAACAACAGAACCCAAAGGAGCAGGAGGGAACTTTTTGAGGTGATGGACATATTTATTACCTGGATTGTGGTGATGGTTTCACAGGTGTATGCTTACCTCCAAACTCATCAAATTGTATGCGTTAAATATGTCCAGGGTTTTTTTGTATATCAATTACACCTCAGTAAAGTGCACACACACAAGTTAAGTATTTGGTCCAAATGAAACTTATTCATTAGCTATCCTTTGTTCATTCTTAGAAAAAATATTTCTGAGCATCCCCCATGTGCTGTTCTGGGCAACAGGGGTGAGCAAAAGGAAAATATGTGCCCTTGCCAGGCTGACATTTATATGTGCAACAGACAAGAAATCACGGATAAACAAGACACTTGACAATTCGCAGAGGTAAATGGCCCTTTGAAGGAAATGGAGAAGGGAAGGTGCCAGAGACCTTACGGAGTGGCCAGGGACATTTGGAGATAGTGTGTGAGGGTCCAGCACAGAGCTGAATGCTCACAGGCTCCTGACTTTGCAATCTGCCTTGTGTATCATTATTGTTCCTTTTCGTTGGCATGTTTTTACTTTCAACCTTTCTGAATAACTTTTGAAAAATGCTTCTTACAGCATATAGTAGAATTTTCATTTGGTATAAAATGCTTTTTAATGGGTGAATTTCTCCAATTTACATCTATTGTGACAGACGTATTTATAGAATGTGGTATGCCTAATTTTAGGTTCTTGTTTCCATTTTTTATGCTTCTTTTGTTTTCTTTCTTTTGCTCACACAGTCTGAGTGTGTGTGGGGGAAGAGAGAGAATTGGAGAGGAAAGAGAGTCTGTCTAGTATTGGGAAAATTAAATTTCATTTTATTTCTTCTAGTGGTTACTTTTAAAACATTGCTTGCATTTCTATTTCTTGATTGATCAACTTCAGATAGTATTGATTTGCTCCAGCCTGTGAAAGATGGGGAAATGTGTGGCCTTACGTTTTCTTTTCCCTCCCTGTCTCTGGATTGTTGTTAGTTATGTTATAATTTTAATGTTGATTTTTTTAAAAAAACTTCCTTTCTCCTTTATCCCCATAACTCTTGCAAATGCTTTATTTTGATTCCATGTTTAAATGTATTCAAAGCTCACCCACCAGTTTGTTTATCCTCATTCCTAATTTCCTTATTTGTTTTCCCAGATTTCATCTAGCTTTCTTTTTTCTGTGAAGAGCTCATGTATGCTATATTTGAGGACAGATTTTTTTATTCACTGTATACACAAACAAATAGGCTGGGTACAAAATCCTTGAGTCCTACGTCCTCCCCCAAAGCTTTGGGGAAGAGCGTTTCTCAACGTATGGGTCTTTTGGACACCCTGCCTCAGAATTATCAGACATTTGTGTCATGTGCCAGTTCCTGGCCAGCAACTCCATCCTAGTGATTCAGAAGTTCCAAATGTGGGCTTGAGAACTCTGCCCTTTGAAAGAGGTGTCCTAGGACTCCCTTTTGCAGCTGAGGTTATGGAATCAGTGCTGCCTGGAGCGTTCTGTGGGTCTTGGCTCTGAACCGTGTGTACAACATCTTGGGCCAGCCAGGAATTTATCCTTGGTAGTTGATTTCCTTGTTCTGGTTCCTGTCCTTAAGGGTTTTTAAAAAATTCTTGAAATTCAGTCACTTCCTCTGAAGTGATATAAACTTAATGTTTATAGTCTTGTGTCATTTTCCCCCTGGATTTGGGAATCAGGTCTTTCTTTAGTTTAGGGACGTATTCCTTCCATTACATCTTGGAATGATTTCATTTTCTGCTCCATGTCCTCTCCCTGTGGGCACCCTTCGTCCCAGCCACTCTCTTTCTCCTTACTCTGATTGATTTTCTTCATGGCTGTTAACAGTATCTGAACTTCGTTCATTTTCTTGCTCCTTCCTGTCTTGTCCCCACCATAATGTGAGCTTTGGTGAGCTGGTGGCTTCCTCACTGCTTATGTCCAGGGTCCTAGAACAGCGTCTGCACATAAGGTAGTCAGGACTCAATTATTCTAAGAATTTTAGAATGAAAAAATGATTGACTAAGTGAATGAATGAATGAAAAATCACATCTATGTTGGAAGCAACGGAATCTGAATTGGAACCCCGTGTCTTTCTTTCATCTCTGTCACCTCTTCCTTATAACCCTTCATTTTTCCGTGTGACTTTGTGGAATTTTCCATAGGCTTATCCATGTACCTATATTCTCTGCATTGTCTGTTTAAATTCCTGCTGCTTTAATTGAGGTTTTCACTTCCATAACAATTTTCTTACCTTAAATTTTATCCCCTTCATTATTCTTTGTTTTTATTTTGTAATGTTCTCTCTTTTATCTCTCATAGTTCTTCTCTATTTCTTCCATATTCCATTTTCTTTTAAATTTACTCAAGAATATAAAGAAACAATTGCCTGAAAGATTTTTTTTTTCCTGCTTTTAGAGCAATTCTTTGAAAGTATGTCCTTCCTTGGCCTTCTTCCTGATATGTGGTTGTGTGTCTCTGTTAGAGATGCTGTGGCCTTGAGCATCCATCATGGAGGTGGTCACATGTCTCTGTTAGAGACGTCCTGGCTCTGGGTATCCATCATAGATGTGGTCGTGTGTCCCTGTTACTCATAATCTACTATTTGAGGTTGCCATCGTTTCCTGCCTTCACTGAAGCTGGAATTAATTTTCCATTGTTTTTGCTTTTTCCCGTGGGTTTCAGAAAAGGAAATCACCCCTTTTTCACCCCTTTTTATGGGAGCAACTTTGAGAAAGGTGGATCGAAATCCACTCGTCTGTTCGGTGGGACCCAGTGATGGAACTATGCCCAGTTCAAATGCTCCTCTTGTTAGATCCATATGTCCCTGAGTACTTCTATATGATTTTGCTAAAATTGGAAAGAAATTACAGCTAGCACGAGCATAGTGTTTCTAATGATTTGTTTTGAGTAACTTGCTGGTATTTCGGGGTTCAGCAAATGCTCATAATTTGTGAGTAACTGCTGAAGGCAGAGAAAACTAACATTTAATGGATACCTACTAGGTGATGATGGCGTTACATCTGTTATCATTCAGTTTAATCTTCACAACAAGCCTACTAGCTGGGTACTATTATCTCCATTTAGTGCACCAGGAAACTTGCTGGAGATTGCCTTCCTACTGGGATCCGATTCTGCAGCAAGTGCTAATTCCATTGAACCCTGAGGTCCTCTGTGCTGAGATGTCTCCATTACCATTTCTTGCCCTTCTTAGCAACATTTGGCCTTACTGGAGCCTAAGTGAATAAAACGTTTGCCATTGTGTTCATCTTTATGAATGTCTTAACACAGAGGTTACCTAGTGATCTTGCCTATGGGTTAAGGCTGTGGGACGGAAAGGATGAAGACAGCAGTTAAAAAAAACCGAGTGGTGTGTTCTCACCTGCCTGTTACAGAGTAGTTAAGGCTTCGGGGCTACCTCATGCCTCTAGAGCCCCTAGTCCTCGTCTGTGTCTCCCCGCAGGCCACATCGTGAATTCTTTGGGACCTTGGACAACTGTCCTGTTGCCTGACTCCCTCACCTCTGCAGCATGCAGAGAGTGTGCTGCAGGGCACGGGGCTCAGTGAATGTTGGTTGAATGAATTAATGAGTCAATGATAGGTGAAGTCAGCAGAGGCTCTGAATTCACCGCCCACACCCTTGAAGGCCTACTTACCCTCTTATAACTCTACCACCCTAACTCCACAGTGAGAGAGTCATTTCTTTTGCTTATGTCTTGGATCCATGTGTCCGTCACAGATGTGGTGCTGTGTCTCTCTCTGAAGAACACGTACTCTGTGAAGGGGTAAGATCGAAAATCTGCTTGGTTATTTGTTTCTTCCATGTCAGACTTTCTCTCTGAGAAGAGCTCTTACTTGAGGAAGAGTTATGGGAGGAGAAAGAGTTGAAGGAGGTGGGTAAATTCAGTGGAATGGCCCCCAAAAATGTCTTCATCCCAACCCCTGGAACCTGGGAATACGCAGTTACAAGGTGAAGGGGAGTTATAGTTGCAGATGGAATTAAGGTTGTCAATCGGCTGGCCTTAACATAGGGAGATTATTGTGGATTATCTGGGTGGGCCCAGTAATTGCAAGGGTCTTTAAAAGTGGAAAAGAGAGGCGGAAAAGTTGGTGAGAGTGATGCAGTGTCAGAAGGGCTCAACCCACTGTTGCTGGCCTTGAAGACGGAGGAAGGGACCATGAGCCAAGGAATTCAGCCACCTCTAGAAGCTGAAAAAGACGAGGAAATGGGTTCTCCCCCCGAGCCTCCAGGAGGGACGCAGCCCTGCCGACATCTTGATTTCAGCTCAGTGAGACCATATCAGACTGCTGACCTATAAGACTGTAAAATAATACATTTGTGTTGTTTGAGGCCATTAAGTTTGTGTAATTTATTACAGCGACAGTAGGAAACCAAGAGGTAAGTGGACGCAGTTTGAAAAAGCTGGGATTGCGGTGGAAATGCCCGCCCCACTTCACCATCTGGAACAAAGATGAGCTGAGATCGTCCCTGTGCTGGCCTGCATTGTAAGCGGATTATTTGGGCTTTCATCTGGGTTTAGGAAGGCTTCTCAGTTGGTCTCGTTGTTATCCCACCTGCTGGTGGGGAGAGAACATCAATTGTGCAGCCTCGGAAGGCAGATCATTGGTCCTCTTTGAGAAGGCGGGGAAGAAAACCCAGTTCAGCTCATTTGCGATTATTCCGTCTCCAGTAAAATCACCAAGAACTGTCTGGGTGAGTCTGACAAAGCAGCTGTTGGATGAGGATTCAGAAAACGCCTCATTCCATCCTCCGTTTGAGAGTCTGCAGGCGTTTTACAGTCTTCTCTGAACGCAGAACACATGCTACTTAAATTCCTGACACAGCTGCAGAAGCATATGAGCATTTTTTGTTTTGGGTTCAGAGTTTCTTCCTGACCAGCTAATAGTGATAGCAGCTCAGGTGAAGGAAAGTTACGAGCCTGCGCACACACGTGCACGCACACCCACATGCACATCCTCACTCGCATATGCACACACAGTTCTAACAGCTCCCCAATGTTCCATTCAGCAACAGATGAACTGGGTGGATGTTCACCTGTGTAAGTTTGCCTGTGCTTGGTAATTTTGTTGACTTATAAAACTTAGAAAAAAACCGCAAACATTTTTTAGTTCTTATTATGTGCTAGGTGAAGTGTAATCAAGTTGCCTGTGTCATCTCATTTAATCCATAAAATTCTGTAAAAGAGACAATACTGCTGTGCCCATTTTACAGATGAGAAAGTAGGTTTGGGTCTCAGTAAGTTTGTGCAGCTCGTGTTGTGCAGATCTGGTGCTCCACTGCCCGTCTGAGTCACTCCGAATACCAGCTCATGGTTGTGATGTGCTTGTAATGGCCAGGGGGCTGGGTCTGCACCCTGGCTCTGGTGATAACTAGCTGCACGGCTGGGGCCATCCTGGTTAATCTTCTCGTATCCTAGTTTCTTGATGGAAACTGGGTATAATAATAATATCTACCTCAGACGGTTGTTTGTGGATTAAATGAGTCAATGCAAGTTTGGGTTTTGAACAATTTGTGGCACCTAGGACATCCTCATGAAACATTAGCTGCTGTTGTCACCTTAGGGCCGATGCTTTGTGAATTGTCATGTCAGTCAGTGGCTTGGTTTAAGTGTGCTAATAAATTGTATAGTTAGACAAAGCCTAGTTCACATTAAATTTCAAATAAAACAAAATAAAAGGGAAATTAAGCCAGTGGATAAACGTATATTGTAATAATCCCTTCCTTTTTATTATCTAACATGGTTCTCACAAGAACCTCAAAAACTCAGTGGGACAGTAATTATTGTATTTTTTGTTAAAATTGGGGAAACTGAAGCTCACAGAGCTAAAATTACTTGACCAAGATTACACAACCAGCAAGCAGGAAAGGCAGATCTGCTTCCAGACCTGACAATGATTCTGCTTCATCTGCCATCCTCCATCCCTCTTCCTTCCTCTTTCCTTCCTTTCTCCCTTTCTTCCTTCCTTCCTTCCTACTTTCCTTCCCTCCTTCCTTCTTTCCATCCATCATTTATTACTCAGAATGTGCAAAGGAATGCAGGAATCAAACACTTTAAAAATAAATGTGGATCCAAAAAAAATGTGGAAATGAACATATTTATTGAATCTTGGCCCAGTGGATTCTTCCTTGTAAGATTATAATGGCTTGATTAGGTTTTCTTCTCCTGAGATCATCTTTATCTTTAATTTGTCTGTGACCTTGGCCACTCCCAGTTATTTATTTTTTTTTAACTTATTCAGGAACCTATTCAGGAAGCACGTGTATTTTAACGTCATGCTATGAGACCTTGATGCTTACCACTGATGGTGTGAGATGGATTGTTAGCATGTAAAGAATTTGAAAAATATGTTATTGGGCATAAGTATTGTAATGAATTTAGGAAAAAATTATGCACGGAGCATGTCTAACCAGTGGTGTTTTGGTGACTGTCACTTGTTTCCCTTTAGCTGCCCTGTGCAGGTCTCTGCCATCTCCCTCACTGCACAGCTGCAAAATGGATGCTCTGGACACACACCTCCACCGGGAAGCACACGCGCAGGGAAACCCTTGATGGGGTGGGGACTGGAGAGGAGAGCGCACCAAAGCTGTTGAACTGTCACTCATGGTAAGACAAGGCCACTGGAGGGACACTCACTGACTGCAGACAGCTCTTTAATACTGCCGCTTTTTGGCTTTTGCTTGAGAAAGTCCTCACTCTATTTATGTTTCAAGAACTTTCTGGATGAATTCTCCAAACTGTGAGATTGTATGCATGATTACAGCCAGCTTTGCAAATTAGCATATCTTGCAGACATGTTAGCTCATTTGAACAACCTGCATTCATCCCCAGGAGGCGGCTTCAGCTGACATCAGTGTTCCACGTGCAGGACCAGAGAAGGTGGTGACTGGAAGCCTGCAGGGGTGCTCCCGCCACTCGTGGCAGGGCGGGATTCCTTTCCTGGTTTAGGTGACCCGGCCATGAACTCATCTGAAGAACCTGCTGAAAATATTTTGAACATTATGAAGAGACAGTTTTGAAAGACTTGATAGAGGTACTCATGAGTTTTTCCCCACCACAATGGGAGTGGTGAGTGGACAGAGAACAGACTTCCATCACCTCCAGGACTTGGCCGAATCATTCATTCAGGAGGACAGAGTCTGGAGGTTGTGCCTTAAACCCAAAGTTACTTACCTTATGTTGGCTAAGAATTAATTCTGTGTGTCCACCATTACTAAGGTGAGATGGTGAAATACTCCTGAGAATGCAACAATGTGAATTGGCTTCCTTGGAACTTACCTATGTTCAGACCGAGAACTGGAATCACCTAGAAGATGGAAAGACGTCTTAAAGCAGAGGTTCTCAAAGTGGGGTCCCCAGATCCGCAGCAGAGCCACACCTGAGAACTTATTAGAAGTGCAGATTCTCCAGCCTTTCCCCAGGCCTACTGAATCTGGAACTCTGGTGGGGTGGGGGGTGAGGGTGGGAATGGGAGTGGGAGGGGGATGGGGTGGTGCCAGCCTTGCATCTGTTTTCACAAGCCCTCTCAGGGGTGCAGCTGCAGCCTTCACTTTGAGAACCCACGAGAGGTAGAATAACCCTCGTTCATGACTGATCGTAAAGAGGTCCATTCTTTTTGTTGAGGAGCTTATATTCAAGTATGTATTTTAGGGAAACTAGTTAGATTTATCATTACCTGTATTTCATTTTTTAAATTTAATCTTTTAAAATATAGTTACGCTGTTTTATTTTAATTATGCTTATTTTACAGATATCTTCTATTTGTGATAAGTGATCTTTAGTGTTTCCTTAATGGTAGTAATAATAACTTCATTCAATAAAAAAGTGAATATTTTAAAAAAGAAAATTGTAGTCAGTTTAGGTTATAATGGTGCTGTTGATACTATTAGTGTCTTCCTCTTTTTAATATTTTCTATAGTGAGTGTATCTTACCTTTGTCATCAGAAAACGATACATGTTCTAAACATAAGGAAATAATAGGCTTGAAAGTGTGCTGGGCGGCTGGGTGGGTAAAGCAGGGCTGGAAGGCCGATGGCCAGTGGACGCTCTGCTGGTTTTTCCCTTTCTGCAATGAGTGTTTGACTGAGTTACTAATGGTATTTTAGCATAAAAAATGCAACGTGTGACTATAGAGTATATGACTGCCCTTCAAACCTTGCTGGAAGTTAAGTATTCTAAAAGCTATGTTATTAGAGAGGATTTTTTAAAAATGTCATTATTTTAAGCTTACGTGGGGTAAAGTTCTCTCTTGTGGTGGACAGTTCTGTGCGTTGTGACAAATGCTGAGTGATGCAGCCACAACAATTAAGACCCAGATCTGTTCCATCACGCCCCGGAATTCCGTGTGCTGCATCTTTGTAGTGGATCGCTTCCTCAATCCCAACCCCTGGCAGTCACTGTTCTGTTCTCCGTCCCTGTGGTCCTGCTTTTTCCAGAATGTCATATAAATGGACTCTTGCACGATGCGGCCTTTGGGTCTGGCTTCTTTCTCTGGCATTTGAGACGTCCCCATGCTGTGGCATGCATCAGTAGCTGCTCTCTTTATTATATGGATGGAACACAGTTTGTTTTCTAGTTGAGTGGCTTCCAGTTTTTGGCAATAAAATTGCTATAAGCAGTTGGGGTACAGATTTTTTTGTGTGAACATAAGTTTTCATTTTTCTTGAGGAAAAACCTGGGATTGGGCATGCTGGGTCGTACAGTAAGTGTATGTTTAACTTTGTAAGAAACTGCCAACCTGTTCTCCAAAGTGACTGTGCCATTTTGCATTCCCACTGGCAACATAGGAGAGTCCCAGGTACCCACCTTCTCGTCAGTAGTTGGTATTATCAGTATGTTTTGTCTTGACCCTTTTAATAACTGTGTAGTAGTTTCAATTTGCATTTCTCAGTGGCTAATGGTGTAGAATATCTCTTCATCTGTTTAGTGCTACTTTTATGGCTTCTTTGGCGAGGTGTCTGAGTTTTTGCCCATTTTTTATTCAGTTGTTTGTTTTCTTGTTGTGTTTTGAGAGTCTTTGTATATTCTGGCTATAAGTACTTTATCAGATATGTAATTTGCAAATATTTCCTTTGAGTTGGTGCTTTGAAGATAGAGAGTAAAGTGAATTGTTTGAGGTTCTTGCACGTCCTTTTTGGGAATAAACAAAGACCACCCAAGTGATAACAAACAGAGGCTACTTGCTCAGAGCTGCCACGGCAAGGGCCTCAGCCCCCATCACTTGCATTTGGCAGAGACTCAGAGGCCGGAGGGGCGGGGAGCTTTAGAGTAGAAAAGGGGGAGGCTCCAGGTGTGCTCCGCCTGGAGGCAGTGGCCTGGGGAAGCCAGAGGCAGCTCACCAGAAGGAGAGCATCCTGTGGGATTACTTTGGGGAGCATATTTGGCTGTCTCTGGTTGGGCCTGAGTTGGAAACCGGAGCAAAGATGAGGGAAACTGGCACGTCCCAACCACGTCCTGACCAGTTGTGGTTGTGGTTGTGTCCTGTGAGGTTGTGGTTTGGCTTTCCGAGCTGGTGGCTGCAGTTTGCAGGTCAGAGTTCCACTGTCATCTGTGGTCTGGCCATTGTCTATTTGTGTATTCAATCTCTCACCTTATTTAAGGCAACCGAAATATATTCCTTACTGGGCCTTGAAGAAGCCTGATGCGTCCTGGGCAAGTAAGAGCTGGGGAGCTGGTCAGAGAAGCTCTGCAGGCAGGGGTGGGCTGGGGTGGGCTGAGCCAGGCTTCTCTGCAGAATATTTGGGAGTAGTTGTGGGTGGCAAGGCACAGAGAGGTTCAGCCAGGAGGAAAACCATCTCCATCAGTACTTTAGTAGCCAGATCACCTACTGCTGGCCCTGGGGAAGCTGTGAGAGCTGGCCCTGTGAGTTGGCCCACGGGCCCCAGTGCACCAGCAGCCCTGGGCTGGCATCCCGTTCAGAGGAGCCCTGAGCTTGGCAGACGGGTGGCAGGAGCAGTTGCCCTTTCATTCCCTGCGCCCAACCCAAGTGGGAGTGGGGTCCCCCGATCTGGTTTCTTGTGCTGTTGCTACAGCTTCTGCCTGAGCCCCACAGGGTGTGCTCAGCTTTGCCCCAGCCTAGGACGGGAACAGATCCTGTGGAGGAGTCTGCGGGGAGCCCAGACTCCATCCTCTGTGGGAGCGGGCAGCAGTGTCAGCAGTACTGTGACATGGCCATGATCACCCCACTCTGTGGATATGGGCACTTGCCACCGTCTAGGCAGGCCTCCTGTGTGCAGCCAGATGCCCTGTCACCTTCGTCTACTGGGCTGTGACCGCTTGTGACTGGAGTCACTCAGTGTGTGGCAGAGGGAAGCGGACTCCGGCAGCTGGCAGTCAATACTGCAGAAGTGACTGCTGTTTTGCATTTGAAATGGTGTCCTTCGGTGGCAGGGCCTTGTGTGTCCACGTGGGTCTGTGGGGGTGGAGGCTGCCTGGCCGAAGGCTTTCAGACGGGTCCCTGGAGCAGAGCAGAAGGCCCTGTCCAATGCCTTCTTCCTTCTTCTGTCCCTTCCAGGGTTGTAATGGCCACCACTGTCTTTCTCCTTTATTACTTCTTTAGGGAGTATTTGGGGGCATTTGGGCTGATTATGTCTGTCGGCGATGTGAATGAAAGTCTGACTCTTCCCATGATTTTTAGGGAAATACTTCTTTAGCTTAAGACTTTGATATCCTCCAAAATGTGAGTTCATTTGGGAAGATGACACTAAGCTGTTTACACCATAGTATGAATGAGCACCAAAACTTTTCCCAGGGGCAATTTTTGATGGGCAGAGGCTGTGGAAGAAAGGAGGCGGACACGGCAGGAGGAGGAGGAGGCTGGCGAGCCTGGAGACCCCGGGACACAGCTTGCCCTGGTGTCATCCATGAGTCAGTGTCCTGGCGGGGCCACCAGCCATTGGGAGAGGACCAGAAGAGGGGATGTTTGGGACTCTGTGTGTGATCTTTATGAAAGGGACCTTGACTTGTTTCTTCTAAAATAGACCCCCTTTTAGGGAAGAAGGAGAAAAGGGTGTGAGGAACAGGCCCAGAAATTTCTGCTGTCTGCACTAGTTATTGCCCAAAGCAAGTGACATTGATTCCAGTAATGCTGTCCTTCTGTTTCCTTAGGTCTCCAGTATCCCTCGCAGACAACAGTTCATAGTCCTTCAGGTTGTTTCTTGGCATGTACTGCTGTCCATGACTACTTCTTAAAGTCCATATTGTGTTGTTCTTAAAGATGTTTCTCACCAGGCAAATAATTCAAGGGACGTGTTTACTGATGGAGGGGGTTAGGGTCTCGTCCACTTGTGTCTGTAGTTTATGTGGTGCTAAGGTTGTTAAACGGTGCTCAGGGTACAGAATTCTGTGGGTGCTTCCGTCCTTGTTTTGTTCTAATCACTGTGGGCAGATGAGGGCTGTGAGACGGTGAGCATGGCCAAAATGGGCACGACCTTGGGCTGACCTTGGCACCCAGGGGCAGATGTTGATGCTCCCCAAGTCGCTGATCACTCCATTGTATAAAGCTGCATTTTCAGTGCCACAAAATGCAGGTAAACCAAAGCCCTAAATTCCATAAGCCGTGAGAAAAATGGCACGTATTCGAGAGGTGGGCATACAGCCCTGGAAAGTTCTATTCCTTTGTTCTTCCTTGTTCCTAGGGGACACACTGGAGGTTTTAGGGATGGAGTGACTACTTCTCAATTGATTTAACAAGGGTGGCAAACCATTAAAAGCTGGTGAATCTGGGTATGAGTACTTGGGTGTTCATTGAAGTATTCTGTGAACTTTTCTTTACATTTGAAAATTTTCAGGATAAAAAATTGGAGGAAATGCACATGATCAAAAATTTACAAAAAGCACGAAGTATGCAAGTCCTACTTTGGCCTTGAAGGTCTTGGACAGGGATGCATGTCCCTGAATCAGCCCCTAAGCCACCTGGCTCCCTGGCCCTGAGGAGCTGGCCGGTGGGGATGGGCCACCTGCACGTCAGCCGCCTTTTCCTACTGGGTCGCGGCTGAGGGCACGGACAGGCAGAGGGAAACGCCGCGTCTATAACTGGAAATGCAGACAGATCCCAGATGGGACACTGGGGTTCCTTTGTCGGTTTCCTTAGATTGAGGAGAATAAGCCAGCCCCTTTTTTCACCTCCAGCCCCCAGCCCACACCTGCAGGGGCCCCAGGATTTGTGGACACAAAAATCTGTCTGTCTGTTTATATAACTCTCTAAAAACAGTTTTTGACGGAGAGAAAGCTGTTCCATCCTCCATCAGCTTCCCACTTGCTGCCAACGTATCTGCATTGGTAAATGGGGTTGATCAGCTTTCTACCCCCACAGACAGTGGCCATGGTAGTCATCCTGTCTAATGTAATTAAAATGAGTGCCTTCTGAGGAAAACTCCCTGCTGCTCTGGAATCTCTAGTTCTGGAGGGCACAACCTGATTGCATATGGAAACTGTTTTGGACAGCATAGCAATGCGACTGGAAATGCCATGTGGGGCTAGAAGGCTGCTGGGGGACTTCTAATGGGGCTGCCTGATCTTTGCCAGCTGGCCAATATTGAGGCACTTGGAGAGGGCTGCAGTCCCCATGGATAAGCAGCTCTCAAGGTAATGTTCCCCCCACTCCATCCTGTGACCCTGAGCTCCTGGTGGGTCCCCACAGTCTATCCAGCCTGACTCCACTGCCCTCAGCTGGGCGCACAGCAGGCCCTGGTCAGTGCAGTCCCTGGTGGCATGTGGCCAGCTCCTCCTCCAGAGCTCCTCCTCAGCTGCCTCTGCTCTGTTCTCTCCACCCTGAGCCCTTGGCCTGACACCATGTCCATGGTCCCTGAGCCCTGGCTGTCTGGTTACTGCCACCTCTGGCTTTCCTTCGCTGGGACTAGGTGAGCATTTGGCACGACTTCCAAGCTTTCTCCTTTCCACTCCCCAGCTCTCCCACCCTGCCTCTGCACAACCCCCCACCCGGCAGGACCTGGCTGAAAGGTTGGGTGGCTCCAGGATAGTGTGGAAAGAAGTGTTTATACCTACAGGAAGGGGTCTCTTGGAGGGCCTGGGGGAGGAGCCATACAAGCTGGTCCTACCCCACTTCCTGCCAGGGACCCCTACTCATAACAAGAAAAATAAAAGAAAGTCTCCAAGAACTCAGCACCAACACGTCCATTTTTAAACCCATCACACCTCACCTGGCGCCCCGGCAGGAGCCAGAGCCCTGACCTCACAGTTTTTTCTTGATCACAGGGATCGTGGAAGGCGTAAAGGCCCTGGATCTTCCCCTTTTCTCATCATCTGCTTTCCTACAGGGTTTTCCTTGTTGTTTGTTTGTTTATTGCTGTTGTTAATTTTGCACATGTGAGGTCCTGTTTGGGGCTGACTTGTTCCAGGATTAACCCGGGGTGGCTGCCTGCGGGCGCCGTGCGTCTCTGAAGGCCCTGTTGCCTGCTGGCTGGCTGGGACCCAGAGATGGCAGAGCTCGGTGTCTGATGGAGAACGATTCACAGCGCATCAAACACAGATATTAACGGCGTGATTCTGACTCTGTGCTTCTGTACGTGCATCTCTTTTCCCTGTAGGTCTGCTGTTGGGCTGAATGGCTACTCTGACTGCCAGATTCAAAAAGAAAAAGCCCATAAAATTCACAAATGCATAGTCACACGTGTGGTTTTTGCTCAGCTGCATCCAGAGAGTGACTTAAATATGGGCACTGGGGCCTGTCTTTGCTTTTTGATTGTTTAACACTCAGAAATGCCCAGATTTCCAGGGAACAGAATTGTCCCAATTCAATGCATAGAGCAAGGCGACTGGATTTTTGGTTAATGAAGATAACGCATCCCAATTTAATTTTTAAAACATCATGTTTTCTTTTGAACAGGAACACTTACTATGTATTCATCAGCGAGGTGGTAACTAAGCCTTTTGTTAGGTCAACCTGCGGACTGTTTCTTTTCTCATCCTCTTAAATTCTAAATTAGAAAACCCTAAGCTACAGTTACGGTTGTTGGGAATGGGCTGTGTGTTGTTCCTGGTTGGGATCTGGCTGTGTTAGCACCTCCATTTGTAACCTGGACCAGCGACCTCCAGCACTTCGAAGATCAGATCGCAGTTCTGGTCATCAGGAGGAATGCGGCTTCGACAGTTGCAGAAAGGCGCCTTTTTCTCACGAAGGACTCCCGGGTTTCCCGGATGCAGGATGAGCCTGTGTCACTCACAAGTAAAAGACTGAACCTTCCAGTTTGGGAAAATAGTGGTGAAACCCAATATTTGGTTGCCTTTGGGTCTGAAAAGTATTTTATCATGCCCTGTTTGTATATTTACATGTGGTCTTAAAATATGCCCCCAAAACATGTCATTAATTTCTTTTGCTCATAGTGCAATAAAGCATCATGTGTTTAGAAAGACTCAAACTTCTGACAAATACCCTGTTTATCCCACAGTTTGGTCTTACTGGCAGATTTAACCATTTTTCCTCACTATCAAATGTGGTAATTTAGTCCTAAAGTGATAGGCTTGAGCTATTCAAAATACTGAATACGTCCCTCGTTAGGTCACTTCAATAAGCCTTTTAAAAGCAGACGATAGTCTTTAATGGCATTTTAGTATCATGAAAAAAAATTTATTTCATCTTTCATTTCAAAAATCCATGTGAGGAGCTCACTGTCCTGCAGTGTGAGAAACAGAACTCTGCTGTCCATTTCTTTCATAACACACATAGTTTGCTTCCATGACTTGATAATATTCACAATTTTTATTATATCCTCAACCCTAAATCAAGACCAGAGGCCCCCAATTTCCCAAGAGCGAAACAGTGTATAAATCAGGCTTCAGGTGCGACCTCCCGTTTGCCCCAGCAGGGCGACTTCCACACTCCTTCTCCGGTCTCCGTCATTGCCCACAAGACAGTTATTAAATAAATGTAAAATCCCTTCTCTTGCAGCATGTGATCTCAAGATGTCCCTCTGAGTAGTCGATGGCGTGTGCAGTGTGCTGCTGGTGCCTGTTGTCGAGCTCGTCTTTCTCACATGGATGCAAGACTTGGTTTGAGCTCTGCATATGAAGGGGCTCTGCCTAACTGTACAGCAAGACACCTGTTAGAGGGCTCTGGTGATGGTGCCTGCCACTGATACTGTGTGACATCCAAGAGCGACATCATAAAGGAATTTCACCTATAGCTTATTCTTCTCATTCCTCAACCATCGTATTTGTCATTAACTAGTGGCCAGATTTACAAGCTTCTCAGTACATGTGTGGCTTGACCTGCTCTGCAGGGAAAGCTGTAATCTTGAATGCTGTTTCTGTGGCTTTGGTCTTTTTTCCTCCTTTGATGCCTCCATGCCACTCACAGCTCTTGACTACTTTTGGATTCTTGATGGAAATCATCATTGATGGCAGATTCACTTCTCATAATTTGTGTTCGTACTAGAGTCCTGTCATTATTAACAATCATCGTGTTGGAGTATGGAGGTTATTATTTTCTTATTAAAATTTTTTAAAAGATTAGTTAAAAATACCATTCATTTTTACAGTAAAATTAATTTATTTTTATTTTTATTAAATATTAAAAACCAAATATTTATTATTAAAAGTATTTTAAAATGTTGACTTTTGGGCCATCGATCCATTTTGAGTGTTGGGGAGATGGCACAGCACTGCTGTAATGACAAATATCCATGTGATGGATGTAAGCAACACACAAGTGCCGTGAAATATCCTAGGCAAGGTGTGTGGCACTGTCTCCTGAATGTTAACTGAGAACCAGCCAGTGAGGTTCTTTGGTGCATGTGCTTTAAGAAAACACCAGTTAGTAAGAACTTAATGAGATTTCTGTGACAATCATAATCAACATAACATTTCAAAGTTGCGAGGTGTATGTGCATAAAACAGTTTAGTCACTTTTTCCTCTTAAACCATGAAACCGTGGTTTTAATATTAAGATATTTTAAATTGCCATGGATTAAAATTAGAGTTTTTAGAAAATGTATTGTGGTCACCCCCACCCACTATATATCTGCCACTTCTGGATAAAGGTGCCCAGATCTATTAGCCCAAAATCCCTAATTCTGCATTGGGGTTTAAAAAGGTTAAAAAAACCTCAATCCAACTTTCTCTGCAATATTATGGGGGTGGAGTGGGCAGCTGACTGGCTTGTCTTGGGGGGCCTAGGACTTTCCAGTTTTAGCATGAGGGTCCTGAGACCTGGGGACCCCTCCATCCCAGCAAACCAGGATGACAAGTTAGGCTAGCAGAGGGTGTTGGGAGAATCTCTCCTGGTGAACAAGACAGATTTAATTCTGCTGTGCTAAACTCAGCTGAGTGCACAGGCAGAGGTCGCGTTTCGTCTTCCCGGTGCAGATGCGCTGGGAGGTTATTTTGAAAGGCAGGCAGTCCATGAAAGACACATAAACTCAGGCTGATGAATAGGTTTGGGTCTAATACAATGAATAAATTGCTGATTTTTGAATTGAATAAATATAGTTCATTCTAGGCAAAGCTGTCGGGGCCTATTAAAATTTGGATTATCACTTGTCTGTGGCAGCTTTAACTTTTCCAAAGTTACTTTTTTCTAATATTTTAATGTTTAGCATTCATAAATCCATAGCTCTTGCCTACTCATGATGGCTCCTTTTTTTGCATTCCCTGCCTGTCCTATTTAGATTATTTTAGCAACTCTTCGCACTTCTGCCCCCTCTGTGTGTCCTTGCATGGAGGAAGGAGAAAGTGGGATGTCAGAAGTCACAGATGCTATGCCATCAGCATGACCACTTTCTTGGGCAGAAGTGTGGGGATTGCACTTAACCCCAGGAGGTCCCAGTGTCCCCACCCCCAGTCTCTTTCTACTCCAATCTCATTTCCTCCCAAGAAATTAAATCAACTTTTAGTTGATAAACTTGTAAGGGTTTAAAGTTTTTTTGTTTTCCCCAGAGCCTCCCCTATTTCTTTATTCAGGTACAGGTAGGAAACCAAGCAGCTATCTGAGCTGTCCATTCTTTGTGTCACCTCGAACTTCACTAGGAGACTTGAAGCTACACTCAGAGGGGGGAGACTATTTGGTGATCCTTTCGGGAAATGCAGCAAAAAGAGAGGAAAAAAAGAACAGTACCTAACAGATCCAACTCCTGAGTCCAAGCAGACAGTTTAACCCCTGGGTCATCCTGTTTGTATTTCACTTATTGGATTGTTAATAGATTTTCTTCATTTGTGCGAGACGTTGCAAATGATGTGCAGAGGCCAGCCGGTTCCTCCAGCGCTGGGACCCAAGGTCCACCTGTAAGGAGCTGGCGTTAAAAGCTGCTGGAGTTGCTGCCTCCTGACAACATCCCAGCTGTAGACTAGCAATCGCAATCCTCGGGTGGCAGTTTTAATTATCGGCACCGGCGATACCATCAGCAAGTGTGTAATTACGTGTCAGTTTCCTGGCTGTTGGGTATGAAAAGTGGAACCAGTGAAATGATGATTGTGGAAGCGGTAGACTCATATTTAAACAATTCAAAATGTGTAACTGGCAGTGTCATTAAACAGAGAGAGCCTGACCCCAGCTGTCACTTACTTTTCCTTATGCAGATTTGTTCTTGCTGTCTGTCAAAAGAACTCCATGGGCTGAAATGGGACAGAAGAGGTGACATAATTCTCAGAGCAAAGAGGGCTGCTCTTCTTAACTCCGTAGAGGCGTTCTTTTAGCCTAAACAAATACGACGGCCAAAATTGTCAATAAATCATGACCATTACAGGAAATTATATAGACTTTTGCTGATGAATACACAAAAGCAGAATATCAAACAGACATCCTAGCCTTAAAAAAAAAAAGTGAATAATACCTGCCCGATTGCCATGTATACTTAAAGAATAAGTGCTGTGGTAATTAAGAAGGGCTCATTTTTGAAGAAGAACAGGAAATGATCCTTTTGGTTTTAGACTAAAATTTGAGGCCAAGATGAAAAAAAAAAAGCAGAGCTCGTTTTGAAAAGTGCTCGGTATCAAAAATGAGAAATGTGATTGGATAAAATTATTACACAGATTTAAACTTCAGTCTGGCCTAGGGTATAAGTTGTTATGGTCTCAGATGCTTTGAATCCAATTGAGAAAACTGAAATACGTATGCTAAATAAATGAGGGTAAAAATAGACATGAGTGGCTTTCTAAGAAGAGCGGGTTAAGAAGTAAGGAATAGTCAAATTTCTGCAAATGTAGTTACATAGTCCTGCAGCCTACCAGCTGCACACGCCCAGGAGATGGGGGATGTGTGCATTTGCTCTCCGAAGCCTTCATTTACCTGGCATGCTAAAAAACAAGCTGGGTAGCCAAGGGTTAAATCTGCATGCATGCAAAAATAAATGAAAGGCGAGTTTACAAAATGAACTGTGGAGGTTAAGCGTGCGGGTTAAACTAACATGATGAACTGTGAACACAAAGAAAAATGTTTCTTTAATTTTTAAAATGTTTTCATTTCTCATAATAAACTGAACTTGCAGTTGCATACAAACAACATTATTTCATACCCCGAAGACACTGCAATTTAAAGCTTTTGGAACTCAAATTGATTCTAGAAGCAATGCTGTAACTACAGAGGGGCTCTGGCAATTGCGATCTTCTGAAGGGCATCGAATCACACCTTTTGTAGCACATTTGAAAGTAAATATGGCTCATGCACACACACAGGTAGGAGGCATTTAAAACAGGGTCAACTTTGCATTTATTTCTAGTTTCAAAGGCAAAGTTCCTGATTTTCTCACAGGCTAATGGGAGCCATATTAATTGCTATGGTATGTTCAGATTTGAAAGTAATAAATAGGCACATATGAAATCCTCTAAGGATTAATTTGTATTTTATCAGCTGTGAAAAGGGCAATTTTTTACATATCTAGACTTAAGAGGTAGCCTTATTAGGCGTTCATTGGAAAACAAATTCTGCATACATTTTGTAGCAAGGTTTAAAAAAAATCATTTTTTCCCCCTCAAAAGTAGTGTAGTGCAACCAGGGAAGCAATTAGTGTTTATATCCTAGACAAACATGGTTTTGGAATTTTCTGGCTTATAAATATTTGTTTGACTGGTTAAAGGAAAGGAATGATAGGAAATGGCGTACTGTTATGTATGTTATCATAGTGGACATCGGGGGCTTAAGGGGTTTCAAACTGTGTCGGGTGCCTGTTGTGTGAATTGTTGAGCTCTGGCGACAATTCTTTATTTTCTGGTGGAGAACATCACTGGACACTCTAACATGCTTGCTGGATTGGCAGTGGAGCAGGATGCAGGAGGCGCGGTGTGTGCGTGCCTAAGAGTCCTTTGCTGTGTTGCTCACGGCGAGGCCTGTGCTGTTGGCATCAGGAAGTTTCACCTCTCCCTTCCCTGGGCCTGGTGATGGCTCTCTGGTGCCCTGTATCTCAAGGAAGAAGGGCCTTCTGAGAAGAGGCCACTTTTCTATGTCTAGGGAAGCAGAAAAAAAAAGAAAAAGTGGCGCAATAAACCCATGTTTCTGATTATACTTGCCTTTGGAAAAGAGACTTATTTCAATCATATTTCCACCGAAGGAATGTTAAGTGGGCCAGTTAAATCAAGAAACCTAGAGGAAAAAAACTGTCCTCTGCAATGTGCTTCCTCGAATGGGTTGTCTTGTATTTGAAAGGTCCCCAGAGAGAGCACTCCCACAACTTCTTTTGGAAGTCTGCTCTGCAATCTAATAGATCTTATTGTCAAATGCTTTGTTAAACTTTTACTGGAATATGTGTATTGCACTCAGCATTGGTGAATCTTGAAATTCTATCAGGGAGGCACAATCAAATTGGTCTCCCATGACTTGTTCTTTGGTTGACATGGAATGGGTTCCCCTCTGCTTCTGGCATTTTCCAGGGAGGGAAGTGACATACCGCCTTCCCTCCCATCCCGTAAGCTCCTGTTTCGGCACTGTGCTTGTGGACAAGAAGCTGTCTCAGGGAGCACGGTCAGTGATCTCATTTTCAATTTTGAAAAAATCACACCACGTGAATGTAAACTTCTAGAGATTGCCCGTGCCTACTATTTTGCACTATAAATCCCTACTTTGGAAAGTTGCATCCATTCCCAGGGTTCAGCCCACTTTTCCCTTTGTAGATGACTTTGGGCGACTGAGCTATTTTAAGGGATTTTCCCCTGCCTCTTAGTTTACTTCTGAAATGAAAAGGTTTCTATCTGCAAATGAATAGCTACTCCTCATGGCCCTCCCAGAGACCTGGCTGTTGTTCCCCACCCCCCAAGTCCCTTCCTCTGGAAGCTCGATGGCCTTTTGACTAATGAGGTGACCTTAAGAGAAGTCCTTGCCTGAATGTTTGGTGTGACTGGCCACAGTGGTGACAAGTGTGAATTGCATACAGAGCAAATGGTCTCAAACAGTTGCTTCTGATGCTACTGCCTTGCCAGTAAGCCTGTCCTGCTCAGGCTCAGGACCCAAATAATTTATATTTCCATATATTAACAGGATTCAAGCTAAGTGTTAACTGCCCATTATCACTTGTCAGCACACAGTAAATAGTTACCCAATACTGATGATTCTAGGCTTAGGTACCTAAGCGTCCTTTGTAAAGAGAATATAGGTTTAGAATTAATGAATTTAAATTCTGTTTCTTTGAGACAAATTCCCACCAATCTACAGAAAAGGGCATGTGCCATATTGGTTGCCTAGAAGATTATTTATTAAATGAAAGATTTAAAGGAAAAACAAACAAAAAAGAAAGAAAAAACCCAATACTTCTCCTGTAAGCACTAGACTTTCTCAAAAATCCAGTGGCTTCTAAACTCTTAGTTCTCAAAGAGTGGCCAGCGACAGTGGCACCACCTGGGGCTTATCAGGAAAGCTGAATCTCGGGCCTCCCTCAGACAGAGAGTTTGCACCAGGGCATCCACAGTTGGCCCTCTTTGGTCCCACATTTCCTGGCTGGCCAGTGGGAGTCTTGGATCTCTCAAGTTTATGGGGTGATTCATGCTGCAAATAATTTTGTTCTGGGGCCTCTCGAAGGTCTCCTTTGGGCTGAAGGAGAGGGGCAAGCCCAGACTCGGAAGCTCGGGAGCAAAATCTGTCAGCCTTGAGCTTCCCCCAGGACCTCTTGCCACGTCACGGCGTCATGGCATGTCAACTGTGCTGCGCCCTCAGAGAGATGCAGGCCTCTCTGAGAAGCGATTTCCTTCCGACTGCCTACAAGGCCCCAATGGTCTGGACTTTGTCTCTCTTTCCCTCTCATTTCCACTTCCCGGCCTCTTTAGCCTGCCCCTGTGCCCCCACCTCCACAGGGGCTCACGTTCTGGGTTTCTTAGGAATGTGGCTCTTCTAAATGTGGCTCCCCAGGCAGGAGCAGGAGCCGGAGGGTGTCCAGGGGCAAGGTGGCTCTGAGCCCAGTCTGATAGGGATCTTGAAGGACTCTGCCTTATCTGACATCCCCTGGAAGTCCCTGTCCAAAGGATGACTGTTGAAGAGTCTCCTTAGCAATCGTAGCACCTTAAATATTTCCCTCAAACCTGGAAGTTGGCTTAGTTATGACGCATCTTATTCATTTTGTTTCATTTCATACATTAATATTCTACAGGAATAATAACTAACCCTATTGGAGCAGATTGAGTAGGTCCTGATGAAGTCTCCAGACTGGATGTCCTCACTGGGGTCTGTTGACTGAGTCCATGAATTTTATGACCATCACTAAGACCACTGTGTATGAAGAATGTTACCAGTGACGTCATCAGAATGTCATTGGTGATCTAAAATAATATTTCATCTGTGTGAACCAGTCCAAGCTCCCTGAGGAGGATCAGCCGGGATGGCAGCACTTGTATCATAGCCTCATTCTGCTAGCTGCAGGCCTCCAGAGCTGAGAAAACAGATGCTTATGACTGCTGAAATACTTGGTCAACTTTTCATATAAAGCATGTCATTGTGAGGTACGGGTGTGCATGGGATAGCATGTGTTTTGAGTTACCTGCTCTTTCTTATTTCTGCGTGGAACAAGATATTTAGTACCTCATCTGTTTAATTGACGGGATGAAGCTGGATCCGTCTCGTGATTTGCACCTCATTCGTCTTTATTGCTCCTCGGGTTTCGTTCATCATGCCATGCGCTTCCTCAGAAGACAGAGACGAATAACTTCCTTTCACAAGGACGAGGTGTGCGTTGAATGCATTTTAAACACTACACTCTGATTGCAGTCAACCTTCTTAAATATGGAGCAATTACACACTAAAACAACACTAGAAACATGCTTCCTTAAGATACAGCAAGTGCGATATTTAGAGACAAACATTCTTTCTTAAACTTTATCAATTTGTAAGCAAATGAAATAATTGTTTTCCTAGCGATTGTATCTTGGGTCTATTATCATCACCTAGATATTGCTAGAAGTTTTCTTCCAACTTGAATGAGTCTTAGCTTTGTTAGTATTTTATAATTTATGAAAGCTTTGCAATTTATTTTAATGTTCCTTTTTCTTTACAAAGAAAATGCATGCTTCTCACAGAAAATTCTCCAAATACAGAAAAGTAGGAAGAAGCAGCAGGTGCCCCCAGTACTACCCAATGAAGGCTCTCTGGTAAAGGCTGTATTTTTGGCTAATGTGATAAGCTCTTAAAGTTTCCAAAACAGTGTCTCAAACTAGTATGGTTCTTATTCTCACATCTTAAGATATTTGTAACTTTATTTGAAAAGCTTTCCATATGATCGATGAAGTGCCCAAGATGTGCTGCGAACACCTTTATTCATACAGCTTTAAGATTTACTGAAAGGCCTGAATTTAAGCTCTTTGTGAGTGCTGACACCATTTCCTATTTCATCAAGAATCTGCCTGTGTTTAGCGAGCATTCGGGACTGAGGTATCAGGACCAGATGAAGTGGAGTGGAGGGAATCAGGGCAACCCAGATGGAAGAGGGACAAAGCTGTGGCTGGGTAGGACTTATGCTGATAGCTACAGGGAAACTGTGATTGGTGTCCGAACCACACAGAGGAAGCCGAGAATGGACTTCCATGCCAAAGGTGGTCATAGTTGTGGTGAACTAAGAGACCTCTGAGTCTGCTTGTTGACCCCACACTTAAACCTTCTCAGGTGAAGGGTACCACTTGATTGTGTGCATTTTGGTTTCCAATAAGTTTGGAAGGAATTGTGGCTGGTTTCTAGTCAAGGATGTTGGTTTGTCTCTCAAAGACATTTGCAAAAGCAACTTGGATGAGAAGGACTCCTTTAAAAGTGTTCTAATCTTTTTAATCAGCCAATCAGTCTTTTCCATCAACTTTTGGGCTTTTACTAAATCTAAGAACTCAGCACCTAACAAAAAGAACCAAGTTCAGAGGAAGGCGGTGCCGACGCTGTGGGTGCATGAAGATGTCACATGTTCAGAAGGAAAGTCCGAGCAGTCCACAGGGCCCACCGGGAGGTTTGTTATAGGCGTCTGCACACGACAATGGGAACGATTGTGGGTCGGATGCGGGCTGCAGGCCACGGCTTCCAAAGTACACACATGTTCGAAAGCGTTTGAGTGATTGTCCCCTTTCCCTCTGGCCTTCCAAGATGTGCACACTTGGACTCAGGATGGTGCACGAAAGAAGGACGAACCTTGGTGCACAGTTTTGGGGAAGTCAGGGACAGAGAGACGTGCCTTCAGCACGAACCTCTGATCTTTTCTTGTCTCAGGAACAGGAACCTGCCCCACCTTGGGTCTTTAGCATGGAGTGTAAGGTCAGAAATGCCACCCCCTGAGTAAGCAGAGTGGGAAACAGTCCTGGTCACTGCAGCGGCTGTTCATGCTTCACAGGGGCCACCGTGTGGCTTATATCTGAGTATGAGCCGCCGGTGTGTCGACAACAGCAGGAATGAGGAGGCGTGAACTCCTGTCCCCACGGTACAGGGCATTGAACGGGCCTTGAGTTGGTGCTGCGTTTAGACTAGAGCATCAGGACATCCAGGAGGGGACAGACTCAGGGAGGCAGCAGGACACAACAAAACTGAGAGGACAATTGGAGAGAGAAACCCCGGGGGACAGGAGAAAGCAACTGGAGTTATGTAACCTGAAGAAAAGCAAGCCGAAAGGCAAACGCAGGAAGAACCACAGGAGCAAGCTGGAGGGATGTGTGTGTGCATGTTAGTGCACGTGAGTGTGTGTATGCATTTGTGTGTGAGTGCCTGTGTGTTAAAGGATTTTTTGTAGAAATAGGAACAATTTATTAATAAAAGTTATATGCTGCTCTCACAAGTTCTTCAGCCCTGTGAAAGTATGTATTTCTTCTAAAATAAGTGGGTAGTCAAAAGATGTCTATTAGAAATTACTTGTCCATTTTCCCCCTTCTAAGCCCATATACTGTTCTCCTTCCGTCACACCCTGACTTACAAGTCCAAGCTTGGTGGCGGACTCACAGCCGTATTAGTAACATGTGTCACACCTTGTAAACTTCCGTCAAACCTCCTGGTCTGCTTCTCTAGCTTTCCCAGCTTTAATTTTCTCAAAAGGAAAAATCACTTCTACACGGTAGAAACAAACCCCACATGTTCCCCCAACAGTGCCGCTTAGGCATCCCATTCGGTGAAAGTGATTGAGTCACTTACAAAAGTTCACTTGTAAAGCTCTTGCCTGGTTCCAGTCTCTCGCCCGCACTTCGATCAATAAGGTGTTATTCCCTTCTGCAGCCTCGGCCTGTGGTTTCCTGGTTTTGAATCAAACATTAGGTTGGCAGCCATCCATTTCTCCATCCACGTTTGACTTATGAACACTGAGTACCTGGCAGCTCTGGAGGGGAATCTCCATCTGTCTGGGGGAAGGGTTAGGATAAACTTAACTGATCTGTCCTCCTGATCTCACCCCAAACTCTGAGTGATTTCCGTTTCTCTCTCCTGTACATTTGGTTCTCTGCACTGTCCCTCCTAGGACAGCCAGCAGATTGGCAAACCATCCGTGAATGCATGGTCTTCTGAATACCGCCCGGTCTGGGTTGACCTCTGCCAATTTCTTCCTCTCATCACACCCTTTGCTTCATTGCTGCTGCTCACCATCCTGCTTGGAGCCTGGTTTTGGGGATACAATGTGCTGCAAGGACCAGGGCAAGCTCTGCCGTCCACGTCCCTGCCAGTGCTACATCTGTGGGCTCTACGCTTCCCTATCACCAAAGAGCAAATGCTGGCCTCCTAACACACCCCCTTGAATTTCAGTTTTGCACAAGTTCTCTGCTTAAATCTGCCTTGACTCACAGTTAGTGGTGGTTGTTAAGATTTGATTTACTTTTAATTTCAATTTTTTATGAACATGAATTCGATAAACTATCGTGAAAGGTAACACCTTTTATTATTTACAGTTAAGCTCTCCCTTACTGTACTTAAGAAAGAAATACACTTGTTTTTCTTGGTGGTTATTTCTGCAAATTGAGCCAGCATTTAAAAGAGCAGGTGAATTAACTACTGGGTCACTGAAACATTGGTGGAATTGTGAAAGAAGCTGAAGTGGGGGAAAGAAACTCTTACGGAAGGATGGCATTCTGCCAGGATCCTTGTGGTTGCGAGTGACCGAGTCCCCTGTTATAACTCCTTACACGAAAGCAGACATTCAGTAGAATTTGGAAAGGAATTTGGCTGGATCAGAGATTGAAGCTACGTCATTGGAAATCTAGCTTGTCTGTCTTTTCATCTTCAGGTTCTGTTTTCTTTTATGTTAGCTTAATTTTCAGGCATTTTCCCCTTATTTGACCTAAAATACAGTGACTCACACTATGGCCAAAGATTAGCAGTCTTAGAGAGAAGATGGCAGATGTCTTAGAGACAGCTCTGAGCAGCCCAACTTGGGTGCCACGACCATCCCAGGACCAGTGATCAGGCTGGGAGACGTGGTGCTCTGATGGCCTGGGCCTCGGTCAGGGGCCACCCCTGTGCTGGGGAGAGGGTAGGGTCAGCCCTACCAGTGTCCCGTGGAATAGATCCCGCAAGAGTGAGGAGTTCTGTTCTCAGAAGAAGGGCGGCTGGGAAAACTCACTGGGCAAACAACCCTCTCGACATCAGAGATCGGAAGAGAAGCAGCGAGAATGCGGAGACCTGGGTAACACAAAGGTTTCCACTCTGCATGTTTCTTATAGTAAATGGATATATTTAAGGACCCTGTATTTGAATATCATTTGTATCTTGTGACTTGCATTCGTGCCTCTATTTACCCAAGTTCTGAAGACACGTGGTTGTGTTGTACCACCTTGCACCTTGGCTGATTCATTTCATGGTCCCTCATTTGATCTGCTCAATACGTAATAGCATATGTTGCATCAACTCCTGAGAAAATCGTGTTTTCCTTCATAAAATCTTGGGACATGAAGTTGTTATATCTGCCCTTATAGATTGAACACAATCCCAGGTTAACCCAATAGGCAAAATGTCCCTGCCTTCTCAGGTTCACCTGGTATTAACTCAACAAAGAATTCTTTAGCAATGGCAGCAAATTTTTTCCATTTGTGAGTATTCCTGGAGCCCACTGCCTTCCGGAACGCACACCTGTGCATGTGGACACACATACCTGTGCATACCTGTTCCAGTGAACTTCTACATAGATTTCACAATGTTTATGTCTTCCTAAAATTTTCATTTCAAAATTCTGCAATGCTATGCTTTTTTCCCTCCTTTTATACAGAAGAGATGGGTTTCCCTTCCCCTGCCCATGAGCTGGATTAATAATTAATGAAGGCTTGGGAGGAGGAACAAAGTCTGTGGGGTGTGATCAGAGATTAGTCTTTTAAAACACAGCTAAACATTTTGTCCTGGTTTAGCTGCTCGCTGGCCTCCCGCTGGGCCTCCTGCAGAGACCACGGTGTTCCAGCACAGATCCCACTCCCTGCCCTGGGCAGCGGAACCGAGATTCCTGGTGGCTGGGTGGCCATGGATGGTGCCTGGTGTGGGCAGCCTCCCTGTGCTGGAGCCTTCTGCTGACCAGTAACTCTCAGGGGCTGTGCTTTACTTTCCTTCCATGAGAAGGAAGGCATGGGCCTGACAGAGGAGGAGGGTCAGAAACGGAAGCCACGAAAACATCTTTCTGCTCGCAAAGTTGCTGGAGGAGCTTGGGGTGGATATAGGGGCTACTACAGTTAGCTAGACCACTTGGAGGACAGCGTTGACCTGCCAGGGACAGGAACTCTGATATCCTCCTAGCAAAGGGCATGTTGTTAGAAGCAATGTGAAAAGGGCCTGGAATGTGCAACCTAAAACAAACTCAGAGAGGATTCAGTGGTTGGATGTGGGCGTGTTGCTGCTCACAGTAGCTACTGGGGAGAAATGTTGTGGGACTCAGTGCTCCATCATGGTGGGCACCTTGAGACATGGGCTCTGCAAAGGACATGGGGCGGGGGGATCGTGGGGGGCAGGTATGTGTGTCAATTTCCAGACACCAGAGCCCAGGAGAATCAGGGGATCTCTCTATTCCCTGTGGAAGTTCAGACACGAAGAATGCCAGGCTGCCATCTTGCCAGGAAGCTTATGGTGGGGAAGGGACCCCAGGAGAGCTCCATAGAGGATGTGACTTCTTTGGTTGAAAGAAAGAGAAATGAACTCTGGCCCCCTTAGACAGAAAGAGAGTTTCCTGGCAGGATGTGGGGGGCCTGGGCACTGGTGGGGAGGCTGGAGAGTGAACCAGTCTCTCCAGAGCACTGGAAACAGGAAGCCCAAGGGCGTTCTCCCCGCAAGGACATTCCAACATGGCGCAGACGTCCTGTCTTCAGGAGAAAACTCCACAGTCTTTCAGATTCCTGGGAAGGAGGGTTTGACTTTATCCAGCAGGGAGGAGGCGATGCTTCTGAGCAAATGTGGGTGCTTCTGGGAAGAGCATAGATGGCGGGCAGCCAAGAGCCCCAAGCGTCCACCCAGCTCCCCTTTGAAATGACTTCCATCATGTCCCTCTGGAAGGGATACTTTTCTTGGGTTCTTTGTTGCTGGACTTTTCCCCTTGCATTTTGCTTCGGTCTCACAGTAGGAATGCCCTTAGATCCAGAGGGCCTGACTCCTCAGGAAGTGCCAGGAACAAAGCCATCGCCCAGAGAGCACACTTAGCATTTCCCCGCGTTTCCCTGGAGCTGGCTCCGAGCCTTAGGCTGGCTTGCATCTGCTGAAAGAATGCAGCACTGGTGTTGTGCATGCTATGACTGCCTGGCTCTTCAAGGTGGCACACCCCTCTATTTGTGCTTTGCCACAACCAGGCTGACTTTACTGAAAAAAGGCAGCCATGGCCCCAGAAGCCAGAGCAGGTCAGTATCAGCTTCCTGGTAAAGTAACTTTTTAGTATAACTCCTCCAGGCTGGAACCTTCTATGAAGGTCCCCTTCTACTCCCTGCTAGCTATCAGCACATTTACCACTGTTCAAAGAGCAACACATGCCACTGAGAGCTGGGTGACTTTGTGTGAGTCTTTTGGCTGTTTCCTCTTCTGTAAATGAATGGTCTTACAGGGGCGGAGCGGGTGCTGGGTTTACAGGAGCAGGCAAGTGTATTGCTCCCTCATTCTTGGTCTCCCCAGTGCTTCTCGCTGGACACTGTGGATAGATGGATGGATTGAAGGCAGCAGAAATTTAAGGGATTATCAGAAAATGTAGTCCCACTGAAGAAGAAGAAACAAGAGACTTTGTTTATGAACAAAAACAAATACCGTTTAACTCCCCCAGTGATGCAGCTGTGGGACAATCCAGTAACAGGTCTTCTTGGGATACAGAGGAGAATAAACAGGCACAATCCATCACATGTCACTATTTCATCTAAAATACATAGGAAAGGATTTTGTGCATGCCAACAGATTATGGAACAAGACCGATCTTAAATCACTGGCCTCTATTTGAACTTACAAGTATTTTTAATTTTAAAAGTGTTCAAACCAGTAACTTTCCTAAACGAAGTTATGACAGTGACAAAATAGAGAAGTCATCGAGCAGGACAAGTATTTTCATAATGGTTCTGCTCTTTTCGTTCCTTTAAATATCAAGTAATAATATTTTTAATGTTTTTGTAAACATGAGATGTTTTAATGCTTGAAAAATTGTATCTCATAAATAAGTTTTATTATCTGTCAAAAAGGATGAAAATATAACTTTACATTTCTGTTTTAAAGTAATTTTAGTGCCTATTAGCTATAAAGTAACAGTTATATATAATTTAGAGTATGTAGTCACTCGAAACAACTTGACATTTTCACACAAACAGAGAACCGTAATCATAGTCTTGGGATTTCATTGGAAGTATGCACCACTACAGGATATTAAAATAACTTATGGTGCACTGTAATTCTTGTTTTGTATTTGTCCAAGTAGTTGTGAAGCAGGCTATAAAGTGGTAAAATAAAATCCTAAGCTCCAACTCCAGCTAAGCTCTGTTCTTAAAGTTATAGTCGTCTTTTCAAATTAAGTGTGATTAACCTGGTTGACATTTCTTGGTGCCATCTTTGACTTTTTCCTTCTTAATAATATTTTCTGTTTCAATGGCCAATTCTGTTTATCTTAACTTATTATTTGAGCCAATATAATTGCTTCCTTAAGTTAAAAATGCTGATGGTGTGTGGTAGCGATGCTGCTCGTAGTTGACAAAGAGCAAATTACTTGTTGCTTTTAAGAGGCTGTGGATGTGGAAGCAATTTCTGCCCTGGCTGAGACAAAGACACAAACAAAAGCAGAACTCTCACTGGTGGTTTTGCCGATTGTTCTAATTTGAGTATACAAATAGGATTCGTTAGACAGTTGACCAGTGTGAGGCTGAAAATGTTCAGCAAACTGAAATGCATATGTGGGGTAGGCATGTACATGAAATAAGAGAGCATTAAGTCATATTCTGCTAGTTTAAAGGGCAGATAATTTGGATACAGTCTTCTTTAAAATATATCTTTCAGGAATCTGTGAGACGAGTAGTTTGTGACTATTGTGAACCAGATATAAGGACAATATTTAACCTACTTAGGAGAAAAAACCATTTACTGTATCATTTATAGACCTGACATAATTATGCTTGCCTCATTAAAGCAGGCCCAACATTATCCTCTTTCTGGCAATGCATATCACTGTGTGCCCTTGAATAGAATGAAAAGACGTTTCTTTAAAATACTCCTTAATTGTACTTTTGCATTAATTTTGGTTGGCCTTTTGCCCACTGCTAAGGTCTCAGTATCCTTTGGAGCAGTCACACAATAAACGAAAATTCTTCCACAATAACCAAACCTATGCTTCAATATTATTCCTGAGAGAGAGGCCAAGGAAGAAAATAATTTTTGTGTGGTTGAAGATGGGCACCATTTATAATCTACATACTGCAATTAAAACCACTCAAGGATTTGACTTCTGTTAATTTTAATTGAAGTGGTACGTGGGTGGGGATTAGGTGAACGCACAGATGTGCGCAAAAATTAATATGAACCTGGAGAAATGTCTTCTCTCCATAAAAGGACTGACCGAATGTTCACAGATGGAATTTGAGAGGACTCTTCTTGAATAAGCCAGGAGGGCTCACTTGGGTCATTTCTGTAGCAATTCCATAGACTTTATGTTGGAAAAGACATGCCCCTTTCTTTTTCTTTATAAATTATTCTCATGCCTGATTAGTTAATGTCTTTAATTTGCATTAGTGCACCTAAGTGAAAGTAAAAACAAATTAGTCCTATAAATGTGCTTTACAGATGATGGTTTAAGGAGGTCTGTAGTTCTCAGCGAACAGATATTAATTAGGGATATTAACCATGGAAGTCTCCGGTGTCGACTGAGATGTTGGGGATAAAAGAAAAACAGAAGAAAAAGAAGAGGAAACAGTTTTTGGAGCTGTTTATAACTTTTCAAATGTAAGAAGTTATGAAGAGTTTCGAACTGCGAGGCAAGAAAGCTGGAGAAAATACATGCATTTCTGGTCTCCAGTTTCTGAAAACTAGTGCAGTGACTGTCCCAGAACAGGTGTGCAATAAAACATTTTGAATAAACAAAGAAAGATGAATTTATATATTACATTTTTAATTTTAACACAGACTTTTCAATACCTCTAAATAAATAATAAAGCAATGATATACAAGCTCGAAAGAACACTGCCTTAAATTTCAATAATAATTTATAATTTTAAAGTACAATAAATCATTCTCTGCAGCATTCCATATAAAGAAAAGAGGTAAAAACTGAAAATTAAGATAAAATCCCACAATAGCCAATGTGAAAGGATTTTAATTCTTAAAGTGGGTCTGATAAAATTTTGAAGATAGGGAAATATAACGTCAAACAGAAGCCTAATAAAGATGATTATTAATACTTTCTATAGGGAGATGCGCTTTGATATCTGCTGTTCCTGACTTTCTGTAATTCATTCATGAAGCGGATGAAACAGTTGCTGCCGAGGGCAGCCGTTTGTCTGGGTAAATCCCCGGGCCCAACACTTGGAAGGTTACCAGGCTCTGGATGAAAGCTTTGAGATCTGCCTTTTCTGGCTGTCAGGAGAGCCTCCTGCCTTTGTCACTTGAAGAGTCCATCAACCCCGAAGCAGGTAGCCTTACCTTAACAAGATAATCCGTGTCGTAATTCTTCCCAAGGTCTTTTCTTGGAGGGCGTTCCCTGGTCACCGAGTCACTGGCTGTTGCAGGCCTGGGTGAGGGGAGTGGCTGTGGTCACATTTCAGTAATTGAAGACTCTGGGAGGAGGATGGGGCTAAACTTTTTGACTCCCTGGCCATCGCTCAGGCTAATTAACTTATCTGTTAAAGATTATGTTTTCTCATTTCAAAGTGTAGACAGTTCTGATAAATCTGGATATACTTGGCATAATTATAAAGAATTTCAAATGTCTCTTTTATGAATTTCCACAATTCTCTCAAATTCTCCAGTTGAAACTTAGGCACAGGGGTCTAGGTTGGTAGGTTTGACGTTGGCGAAGATGATGAATTGAATTCCAAAGGGATCACGCAAGTCAGAAAAACCCAAAAATGGTTCATTTCTACCCATATATTTTACTAATTGGATGAATGTTTTAATTTGATTTTTTTTTCCCTGAAATTCTATCATATAAAAGTAATCTGATGGAGACTCTCTTGACTTCCCTGCTGTCTGCCAGGACTTGTGTGGTCTTCGTTTCCTAACTCCAGGAAATGAGCAAACCAGATCCTGCCAGGCAAATAAGTGAACTCCAGTTCCGGGTCAGGGAATCTGGGAGATTTATGGTAAACTGAGGTCACCACTGCACCCAGCTCAATCATCTGTAAGAGCTGTCATCCACGGCACCTTCTTCTGCAGGGGCATACCTGGTTGATGATGTCATTGTGTGTTCATAACTCTTGAGTCACAACAATACCCCCTTCTCTCGGGATAACACATCAGATTGTGAGTGAGAGTAATGGTAGTGATAACTTTTCATCTGCTCTTGTCTATGTACATAATCACAGCATTTGCAAGCTTCAGTCATTGTATTGATGACAACTTATGTGCAGCTGCTCTCCCCTTCCAGCACAACAGGCTGCTGTGGGCTCAGGTAGACAAAGGAGACAGGAAATCATGCCTAGCGAAGGCCAGTCACACAGCTGGAAAACTCCCCCACATCATCTCCAGTCCTTACCCCAATTCTGCAAAGGAGGTGATACTTCGACTTCTTGATTAGAATATTGAAGAGCAGGAGGAGTCCCCTTTCTGTGAATAACTTATGATGTTCCTCCTTGTCTCCTGTTTAAAACTCCAGGCAAAGCAATTCTGAGACTTAGCACCAGCTCCCAATGGACTTGTGTATTTCCTTTTCTCGGGAAAGAGGAGAATCACGTAGGTACATGCTGTTTTACTCTCCTCGTTGACTGCTGAAATCGTAGAGTTAAATTCATCACTCAATGACAATGTAACAGTTACAATAAGCTAGGTTGTGCTGCAGTAACAAACAGCCCCCAAATCTCAGAGGCTTGAAACAGCTAATGTGTATTTCTTGCTCATGTTATTTGCCTCTCCCAGGTTGGCTGGGATCCGAGCTGATACAGTAGCTCCTGTCTGGGCCATTGTCTGCTCTCCTCTCATGGTAGAGGGGAAGAGAGAATGTGGGGAAGCATGCACTCACTCTTAAAGCTTTTATTGGAAGTGCCATGTCACTTCTGCTAATATTTCCTTGGTTAAAGCAAGCCGTGTGGTCATGCATAACTTCAACGGGGAGAAGAAGTGCAATCCTTGTGTCTGGAAGGAGATGGAGCAGGAGTGTTTTTAAACAGCCATCATGTCTATGACAGGCAGGAGGTTTCCCACTCCACCTTCCTGGTAAAATGATCCCTCCCTCTCCCTAAGCTTCTGATGCCTACATGGAATCTTTAATTTGAACGCTCTGTTTCATATGGTATTTGATGCTATAGATTGCTTTAAATATTTTGAAACTCTATGCTATATAAATTATTAAAGATTAGTAAATGGAATGATAATTAAATTAAACCATTCACTTATTCATTCATTTATTCATTCCAGTCTCACTTCAAGACATCCCTTCCTTCATTTCTGTAAATGGCAGTCCACTAATTTTTGTGGCTTATTTCCAATTTTATCTCCTACTGCTGTTTTGGTTTGATTTTTTGCCCAGCTCATCAAAATGGTGGTGAGACTTAGGGTCCTTATGCAAGGCCCCTCATTCATGCAAAGGAGGCCGGGCCTCCACCACTGACGCGGCTAACAATGTGCATTGAGAAATGAACTATCCCATCCACCTCCTTATTCTCCTCTTTGATGTAGCACCTTATGAAAACAGGGTTTGAGGATAATCTTATATTTTTTCAGGCAGATTGGTGAAGTAAAGAAAGAGCTGTGCTTTGATGGCATATGGGCATCAGTTTAATTTTTGCAAGACATTCTGTCTTTCAAGCTCAGTTGAAGTGTGTATGTGTGTATGTGTTGTGTGTGGGGCATGTCCCAATGGGGCTGGGATAATGAACAAGATAGGCAAAGTTGGAGCCCTCAGGGAGCTTGTAGTAGAGGGAGGCACAAGTAAATAAGCAGTTAGCATACTTTCTGACAAGCTGGCAATTCTCAGGCCTGCCCAGACGTTGGGTGGGGCAAGAGGAGACAAAGGCTAGAGTAAGGACAAGAAGTGAATGGAGCTGGCCGAGCACAGAGCTTAGGTGGTGGGGGGAGGGCCGCTGGAGGCAGGAGAAGGATGGTTCAGAAAGAAGTAGGAGCCTGTGCAAAGTCCTAGGGACAAAGAAGAACATCACACATCCAAAGCACACAGGAGCAATTATCTCTGCAGGGCTGATGTGCACACGGAACGAGGTAACAGTGTGCAGGAGGTAGGAAAACTGTCCTGGGGCCATTGGTAGGCTGGACTCCCAGCTCCACAGTTTATAAGCTGTGTGATGCAGGACAAGTTATTGAACCCCGCTGTGCTTCAGTTTCTTCATTTTTAAAGTGGGAATCGAAGGAGTACCTTCCTCTCATGTTGTTATGAAGATTCAGTGAGTTAATACGGGCAAAGTGCTGATCACAGTGACTAGCACGGAGCAAGCACTTGATCCACGTGGGCTGTGGGGTCTTTACTGTGTGCTGAACTGGAAGGGGCAGGTATGAATTCGTGTAAGGACCGGCTTAAGCGACTGTGGGGGATGCTGAGCATTTTCCTCCCAGGAACACTGGCCACACAAAGTATTGTTCTTTGAAAAGCTTCCGTCTTGCTTGTTTCCCAGGATTCTATTTAAGCCAGGAAAATTTGGAAATGATAACAAAAATTTGCCACAAAAATAAAATGTCTTTTGTTTTCTATACATAAAAGTAAACCATATTATTCTAAAACTTCTGGAAGTCAAAGAGAAGACAATAACCCCACCGCGAGATACACTCTGAATGATTTGGTCTTGTCCTCTTCGTCTCTTTTCAAACACTGGTGTGGTCATTACTTTACCAGATTGGGGTCATATTTTTTGTTCTGTTTTGTAACCTGCAATTGGCACTTCACAATAGATTGTGGCCGTTTCTCCACATGAGTAAATATTCTTAACATTAATCTAAAAGACGGACTAGACTCTAGTCTATCTGAGAGAGGCGACAAATTCATTTAATCAGCCCCAATTGGACATTTAGGTGACTTAAAATTTTTTGCCATGATAAATATCATTGTGATGAACGACAAGGCACATAATTAGTTGCAACTGCCTTTGCATGTTCCCTTCGGAAGAATCTTAGAAGTGGAATTCCCTGGTCAAAGGTTGTGTCCAATTTAAAACATTTCATAAAATTGTATTTCAGAAAGATTGCGCATAAAATACCCTCATAAGTAGTTTATGAAATCACCCATTTCCCTTGATTCTCACTCACACTGGGCATTTTGTGTTCTTTAATTTTTGTGGATTTGGTGTCATAGAAATGATGCTTTGTTGTTATTTTAATTTGCATTTCTTTGATTACTAGAGGTAGAACTTTTTATTACCACACATTATTGGCTCTTTGGCGTTCTTCTCTTGTGAATTGTTTGATTCTGGCTTTGGTCTATTTATAGAATGGGTGTTTATTTTTTTCTTCTTAATTTGTAGGAGTCTTTTATAGATTAATGATATACTCTCAACATATATCTTGCAAGAACTTTCTGCTTGTTTATTATTCATTTTATCTCGTGTATAAAACTTATATGTGTTTGAAACTATCCCTGTTCTTATGATATTCTTCTACTTACGTGTTCATGAACACTATCTCCCACCTTCAGTTTCAGGTATTGCCTATGTTCTCCTCTTCTTTTGTGGTTCAATTTTTATATTTTACTATAAAAAATGAATCAGGAATTAATTTCAATGTTTTCTGAGAAGGAGGATTTGACTGAACTTTTCTAATTAGTCATTTGAACTTAAGTCATTTATGGGGTTAGACTTTATCCTCTCTTTGAAATCCCGTCCTCATCACACTACCTTCTCCTACACCTGCGGGCTGAGGGGTTGATTTGTGCCCATTGATTGCTCTGTTCTCCTGCCAGGGCCTCATTGTTTTAACTATTGTAGGTTTACACTTCATTTTAACAAGTCCCTCTCATTCTATCACAAACATTTTCTGATTGCCCTTCCTTATCCATTTCTTAGATTAATTTTAGAATCACTTTATGAGGGAGAAAAATCCCATGTGGAGTACAAATGGAATTAAATTAAATTTATAAATGAGTTTGAGACGATTGGACGTATTGTCGTATTTGTGTTATTAATTTTTCTCTTAATGAGCATGCTGTGACCTTTGATTTACATCTTCTTGTTTGACCTTCAATAGATTTTGCGGTTGATTTTAAACCCTTTTGTTAATGTCATTCTTTGGTCTTCTATATTTTTTGTTTCTTTGGTGAATGCACTCTTTTAATCATATTTTCTTCTTTTTATTCTTCATATATAGGAAAGGATGTTAATTTTCTAAAATTATTTCTATCTCGCTATCTCTGACTTACCTGGTTAGTTGTAATAGTTATGCAATTCACTACTTTCTTTCCTAATGCAGACAACCCACTAATAGTGATATTTTTGCCTCATCTTTTCCAACATTTATTACTATTTTTTTTCTGGACTTATTGAATTGGCTACAAAAGTATCAATGTTTCCAATTTTTAAAAATATTTCTTTACGATTTTATCACAAAGAATGCTAATGTATATTTTTATGATGTCAAGAAAATATCCTTTTATTTATGTTTATCCATACATTTTAAGACTATTGAAATAAATACATTGTTTTTTCTTTTGATCTATTGATATGATTAATTATATTACTAGATTTTCTGGAATTAAACTATCCTTGCCTTCCTGGAATAACTACTATTTGGTCATTTCTCAAATGTGTTTATTTTTCATTTCATTCAGATTTTCAAAGCTATTATCATAGGTTTCTACACAGAATGGTCTCTTACTGTTCTTCCATAGCCTTATTTGTGGTTGTCTCCTTTCTTCTTCCAAAAGTGATGTATTTGTGTTTTCTCCATTTGATATTTATATTGTTGTATTTTTATTTTTGTTATCAAACTAGAACAAGTAAGGCAATCTAAAATTATCAGAAGAAAGAGTTAATAGTTTTTCTTCCTTCCTCTTGATTCCATCATTACTCCTTGTAGCTAATCAGATAATCAATTTCATTTCACAGTTTGGTTCACATCCTTGTTTATCTTCATGTATCTGTCTCTACATTTCCATAATATATACACACATATATATTTATGTTTATTTTGTAGGGTAAATTTCCACAAATAAAAATGTCTGGTTAAAAGGAAATGTGAATTTAACATTTTATAAATAATGCTAGCTTGTTTTCCGAAAGTTTATAATGATGCATTCCTCCATCAGCATTGTAGGAGTGTGGCCTTTTCCCAGTGTCCTTGCCAGCACAGAATGTTACTGATTTTCATGATTTGTGCCACTGTGGCGTGAGAAGAATAGGATTACTTCATCGCCTCAGTTTACATTATCTTGACGATGTATTTACTGGTTGGTGGAATTCGCTCTTCCATTAATTGTCCATCCAGATGGTTATCCATTGCTCTGCTCGTTCTTCACCCTTCCACTTATAAAATCGTAGATCAGGAGTATTGATATTTGTCTATCACATGGGTGGGCAAGATGTTAATCACTTGTACTTTTATTTTGTTTGTTGAATTATAGGGTGTACTGTTTTAAAAAATATTCACAAGGTGAAATTTGTCCCCCTTTTCCTTTATTGCTTCTTGGGAAAGTTTTTCCAACCTCTCTGCTATACAAATATTAACTTAAAATTTAGTGTAATATTGGATACATTGATTTATCCATTCATTATCAAATGAAACTGCCAAACTGACCTACCCACCTCATATCATTTTAAATTAAATATCAGATGGATTACAATAAAAAAAAATCTTAACAAAGAACTACATTTTGGGTTTATCATATCAGTTTTTATGTGTTTAATTCATTGATATCTGATTTATTTAGCATATTAGGTATTTGTTCTTATTTCCTCTGGTTTCTAAGCTATAGGCTTAATTTATCATTTATTATTATTTTTTGTTTAATAATTAAATTATTAGGCTATGAATTGCTCTTGGAATTGCTTCATAAATGAAAAATAACCTGGCTGGGTCATATTTTCAGGTCACAACTTTTTTCCCCTCTGACATCTGTAGATGCTGCTCCCTGGTCTGGCACTTCATGTTCCAAAGGCTAGACTTGAGGACGTCTTTCATTATTCTCTTGTGTAGATAAACTCTGGGTTATCTCGCTGACAGCAGGCTGTGCTTTCTTTCTCTTCCTTGCAATTTTTCATCACTTGCTACAGAATATATAAATATGCCTTTCCTCTATGGTTTTTACTGGAAAGCTGTGAACTTTCTCAATCAGCAAATCCAGATCATTGCTATTGTTGTGTTGTTTTCCTTCGGGAGGGTAACATATTTGATAATTGGTTCTGTTCTTTTGGGGGAGGGGGGACAAGAAATCTCTTCTAGACTACCAGTTTATTTTTTGTGTTTAGACTCTATTTTCTCTTATTTCTCATGTTCTTTTTTAAAAATCATTTTCCTATCTTTGTCTTTTTTCCTCTCTGTTGAGAAGAGAATCTCAAATTTGTATGGCATATTAATGGTTACATTTTCTCTCGTTCACTGTCTACAACATGGATTTGAATCCTGTTGCTGCATTTTGAATCTGTTCACTCATTTCTCTCTGTTCATCCCTGCCTTTCATCTTCGTGTTTTGCAGTCTCTCTTCCGTCAGTTTCCTGTCCTTCCTCAGTGAGGATCGTATTTGAACTCTTTGAGTATGCTAAAAGGTTCCAGGAGTTTACGTCTGATGTCCTCTGCAGTTCGCATCCAGCAGGAGGTTCTTTCTCTGACTTGAGAACAACATCCATGTTGTCTTATTGTGTTGTGTTTTGAAGTTGCCTCATGTTGTAGTTTTCCTTTTTATTAGTTCTTGAAAAAAAGATAAAAGAAAAGAAAGAAAGAGCTCCCAATCTCAATGCTTTAGCTGCCCTGAAAAGCGAGTAGGGACAGATCACTTCCTCCATGGTGGAGGGAGGATGTTGTACCAGGGTCTAGTTCTGTTCTTAGCTACTAGGAGACATGTACTTCTGACCTACTGCTACTTTCACCATCTTCTTACCTGGTGTGCTAAACGGACACAGTACACTGGAAAACCTGATCCCCAGCTAACACTGCTATCCATGCTTGTCCTACCCCGGGTTTTGTATACCAGGATGCCATGTGCACCCATAGGTCCCACATTCTCTGTCCTGTCATTTTCTGGGAATTCCTGTCTTTTAATTTATATAAAACAGCTGCTGTTTTCTCTTCCTGTGTTCTGGTTGGGGTACAGGGTGGGCTCTCCATGTTCCGCCCCCTTGTACAGCTTGTCTCTCTCATGAATCACAGCCTGAGCTGCTCATGAGGCAAAGTCTGGATTAGACGGTTTTGATTGTTTACTTTTTAAATAGTGCTCCACTTGTCTCACATTTTGTGGAAATTTTGCCCAGATTCTGCTGTTAAGCAATTAATCAATCTTAATTTTCAGTAGTAGTGTTGTGACTTTAGTATATTTGAAAATCACATTGTAAGTATCTTCATAGATATAAGTTATTTATTTAACAAATTTTTTTAGAGAACTCATCATGTACTAGTTTTGGGAGTATAATCTTTTCAAGATGGTTAAAGATGGATACGGGCTATATCAGGGTTGCTAGCTAGGTGCCATTTGAAATCAGAAGAATAAAATAGTGGCATATTTAAAATGTCTAGAACGCCACCTGATAGATAGTAGGTACAAAATATTTTCTTTCCTACCCTGCTCCTTTTGTCTCAATGTGAGGAAGGCAGACTTTGCATCCTTTTTGAATGCTCATAACTAGAGAGGTAGAAGGGAATACAAAGCATCCTGGGAAGACATCAGTACTGGTGAGTGTGGAGGAGTCCGGGGTACACACTCTGATTCCAACAGCTGGTGATTCCATTGATAGTAGAAAACCCTTGATGTGGCCACACTAAATTGATCAATAAATCTGAAATCTTCATGAAAAATAACAATAATTTCATAATATTTTTTAGGAGGCAAAAGGGAGAGAATAAACCAAATGATTCTAGGTTTTAATGTCAAAAAGTTTCAAGACAACAAAACCCAGAGTTAGTTTTGTCTAAATAACAGATGAGCATACCAGTCGAGGGTGTAAGTGCTGCGAATAGAAAAGTAAGCAGGCCGATTGTCAGCTGCAATACGATAAGAGAATCCATGTTTTTAAAGATATGGTGTTGTAGTTCTTAAAGGTAGCAGTTAGATAAAGAAAAGGATGGAAGCGAGACCAGTTCCCTTTGGGATTCCCGATGACAACGTAACAGATGACTCCAGATGACAGTGTAAGAGGAGGAATGGAAAGAAATTATATTAACAAACTGTTGTTGATGGTTATAATAAGATTTAAGCAACCAAATAACAGAACCTGAAAGACCAACATATTTTTCAAGATGATTTAGAAGGATGCTAACGTGGAGGATGTCAAAAGCTGCAATTACATCTGAACTCATTTCAGGAATGGATTCCTGGCATCAGATGTGCCCAGCGTGTTATCACATGTCTTGATGAGGGCATTTTAGTACACGATCAAAATTGGACTAAACTCTTCAAAACACATTATCGTCATTTAGATGCATTTCCTCCATATCGCTATTACCAACTTGAATTAGATTAGTAATTTTTTTATAACGGGGATTGGCAGTTTTTAAAAATCCAATGTACTTAAAAAGAACTATTTTTAGAGAGCTTGTAATTGTCCAAAGGATAGATGTGTTTATGTCACTTCAAATAACAACACAAAGTAAAGAAGAATATTTGGAAAGCTTAAATGTATTTTAATCTTAGATACTAAGATTCAAAGACAAAGATGTTGAATCATACTTTCCGGCTATTCCTTTTCCTTTTTAACTGGCTGTAGATGTGTATTAAATCCATAAATATGGCAAAGGCATATGTCTCTTATACTTTGTACGTACCTTCGCTGGTAGCTGGGAAAATTCATTTGTTCTTAAATTAGGAGTGTTGCCTTTTTTTCGATTAATCTTTGTCATCACCAGCCTTGAAAATGACAGGAATTGTGAATTTGTAATATATTCTGAGGCTTTATCGAACTTTTTAAATGAAATTAAATTTAAATTCAATTTTCTAACCATGTAGTTGTTGAAAATCAACTGTTTAGCTCAAGGTTTCTCATCCTTGGCACTACTGACACTTCAGATCGGAGAGTTCTTTGTTGTAGGGGATGTCCTGTGCGTTATAGGATGTTGAGCGGCGTCCCTGACCTCACCCACTAGATGACAGTAGCACCCCCGCCCCTGTGTAGCAACAACAATGTGACCAGGCATTGTCAAATGTCTTTGGCAGGACAACATCACCTCTGGCTGAGCACCCCTGGGTTAACTCGTTGAGGCTTTACGTGGACTTATTACCTATGGGACAAATGCACATGCCCTCCTTTTCTCCTGCTGTGAGCACAGACAGTGCCCGGAGGTCCTGGTCTTACTGTGTAGAGAGCCTTTTCTGACACTCTCGGCTTAACTAAATGTTTACATACCCTAATAATTTTCCTTCACTTTGTGATTTTTTGGGTAACTTTTACTCGATGTAATTTCCAATTTACAGAGAAGTTGCAAAAATAGTACAATGAACTCCCATATGCCACTTACCCAGTTATTGATTGCTAACATTTTGCCCCGTTTGAGTTTTTTCTTTCTCTCATATGTATACACACATGCATACATATATACGCATACACACATGTACATGTACATACATACATACACACACACACAGTTTTTCCTAAATGAATTGAGATAAGTGGTAGATAGCAAGCTCCCTTTACTCCAAAGTACTTAAAAGTCTATCTCTTAAGAACAAGAAAATTCTGTTACACAATCATAATATAGTTATTAAAATGAGTAACTTTAACATTGGTACATAATCCATTTTGAAACTCCGTCAGTTGTCCTACTGCAGTCCTTTAGAGCTATACCTCATTTGCCAGAAGCAGGTCCAATATCCTGACTTTAGCCTGGCTGATTCTTCAGACTTTCTTTGTCTTCTTGACCTTCACACTTGTGAAGAGTACAGACCAGTTGTTTTGTAGAATGTCTCTCAATTTGGGTTTGTCTGATATTTTCTTATGCTTAGATTCAGAGTTTGCATTTTTGGCAGGAACACTGCACAAGTGATGTGGTGTCCTTCTCGGTACAATATTTCAGGAGACACATGAGGTCACTTTATGTCAATATAGATGTTAGCTTCCATCGCTTGGTTAGGGTGGTGTCTGCCAGATTTTTCTGTTGTAAATTTACTGCTGTTCTGTTGGTAATAAAGAATTTGGGGAAGATACTTTGAGACAATGTCTCTATTCTCTTCCTCCTCAAAATTTCACCCATTAGTTTTGCATCTATTGAGAATTCATGCCTTAACCAATTAGTACAGTGATGGCTGGGAAATGGAGATTTCTAACACCAGCATTTCTTCTTCTGAGCATTTAACTGTGAGGAAGAGCTGTCCTTTTCCTCCATTTATTTATTCATTCATTTATATCAGCATGGACTTACGAATTCTTATTTTAAGCAATGGGTTTTAATCTATTCCCATCACTATTTATTCTGAGGCTCAAATTGCCCAGAATTGGCCAATGGGAGCCCCTCCAAGCTGCCTCTGGGTTATATGGACACACCTCCATCATTTTCAGAACACTTCCTGACCTTCTGGCACAAAATATGTTTCAGGCTTTTCTTTCTTTGCTCCAGCCCTGGAGTCAACCATTTCTCCAGAGTCTTGGTTCCTTTTAGTGGGGAGAACATTTGAAAACTCCCACCTGGGTGCTTGGTGTGGAAACTGGTAATTTTAAATATACTCAAGCAAAAGCTTAGGGAATGCCTCCAATATAAATCATCAGAAAGAAAATATAGGATTCAACGATGGAGGGAGGGAAGGTGTTTTGGAAACTGGTTATTTCTCAGATTTGCTTGATGACTTGTCTGATGGGAATTTGTTCACCATCAGGGCTTGCTTTGCGGTGCACACAATCTGGAGAAGCTGGTTGTGCTGTTTCTCTGTAGCGTTGACTTGGAGATAGCTTGACCTGGGAGTTTTGCCCCGGTGCTATTTGGAAAGGCACTACACTAGACCCACCTTCTGTGCTGCTGGATGGAGGAGCCCAGGGGAGGCATCAGAAATGACAAAGTGCAGGGCAGCCTGAGCCTCTGCAGTCTGGCATGGAGGCCCTTGAACTTGGCGCAGTGATTGACTTCTTTGGGGGCTCAGAGCGTGCAGGGGAGAGGCCCAGCAGGAGTGTGGGCCTCACTAATTGCATTACGATTGCATGAGATATTGCAAGGTTTACTATGAACTCTTGGCTTCAGAACACAGGCTGGAGAGCTCCGGGAGCAGTTGGCAGCAGGAGAGGAGAAAATGACAACCATTTGAAGAGTCAGCACGGTGGCGAAGCCAGAGTGTGCACACTTGGCCCAGCACTCTGACTTCTGGCTGAGGTGCACGCCCAGCGAAAGAATCGCGCTGGTTAAAATGTTGGCAGGTTCCAAGAGGTATCTTCTTCTTTTGTCTGGTTTTGATTGCAATAGTTTGGGAAGCTGGCAAACACTTTGGTTTTGTTCTGAATATATTGGCCTGGAGCCTGAGCCATTTCTTTCTAAGAGGTTTGAATTTGGAGCAGTCAGGTAGTTCATCAAGATAATTTATCAAGCCAGAACCACAATAAAAAATATTAAGTTTTCAAAGCTGGCTTTTGATCTGATTATTAGACCAACCATTGCAAAGGGCTAAGCTAGTAGATAGATGTCTCTGTGGAGTCCCCTGGTCATGACACCTTCCTACTTATTTCAGACTGCACTCATATGAGCCCTTTCAAATGACAGCCCTGGAGTTTCTAAATAAGAATTTAATTCAAGTTGACTAATGACCACAAAACTTTTGTCTAAGCTAGAGAACTTTTTCCTATTACATCTCTATATAAATATATACAGACAAATCCTCCTGAGCACCCTGGGAGAAGGGCTCTATTTCTGAAGCGCACAGCAATGTGTTGGCTCTTCCTAGAAGCCAGTGGAACACTTGCATGACCTTTGGCTATGCTCTGAGGAAAAATCCAGAATGGCTGATCTTTTTAGACCCAAATGAACTCTTCATCTCACTTGAACATTTACCTTCTACCTTGAGAAATTATTTGAATGCCAATGAATGTGCATAGTGGCTGTGATAAATTTAATAATGGATCTAAGTTAGCCTAATATTTTAAATGTTTATTGTAAGATGAAAAGCCAATATTGACTCCATCCTGTGAGAAAATGAAAAAACTTGGATGGGTCCATGAGAACATTCTCTGATGACTTTATGGATGGAAACATATTTTAAGGTCTTGCCAATGAAGCAGATGCACTCTTGTTAGATTTATGTACAGTTTGGGAAAAAGAATAAAAATTCTGATTATTCTGAAAATGAGAACAACCATTAAGTTGGTAAACTCTCAGATAAACATCGTTTTCCCTATTAATTTATTCATTTACTTAAGATATTTAATCAGAAAAAAACCTTAACATCCCACATCTCTACAGTGATGGCCCAGGGATAAAAAAGAATAAAATAGCAATACTCTGGGCTCTACAGTGCATACCATTAATACAAATGTGATATTCACGTAAAAGTTCTTGATAACTCTAAGTTGATGTTAACTCTTTAGCTATGTTACAACCAGCTTCAACTGAGTTAATGAATTTTCTAGATGATCAATGCAGTAAGCAGTTATGTCTCAAAAGAGACAAAATACCAGCAAAGTAATTGCCTAGTGGCACTTTATGTCAATTATTTCATTTGTATTTAATTAAAAGCAGTCAAAACAGTTGGTTGAGGTATACAAATTCCCTTAGCTCTACAATTTTTAAGTTGCCTTAAGAGTTTTTGTCGCTGGGTATATAGTTGGCCTTTAGAAATAATCTGGAATCTCTTTGACAAACAAACTTTTGCCAATAATATTTCTGCTGTTGTTTCTTTGGGGAAACAATTTCACAAGATCATTCAGTAGGATTCATTAGCATGGTAAGATGATGGCACTGGTGTCTAGTTTTTCCATAGCCAGTGGTCACAAGGTGGGCTCTGTGGAGCATTCTCAGGTTAATATCTAGTGGGAGAGCCAGGTTATATGTTGGCATTTCTGAAAACATAATATGGCAAAATGAGGCAACTGAAAACTAGAGAAGGAGGATGAGATGAGACATAAAGAGTAATCTGTACTGACCACAAGAAGGATGATCAACGGCAGGGTCTGCTGGTCACTTGAATGATTTTTATCAGTGTGGAAGACTGAACATTTTCCTCATTTATTAAAAATGCTCTACTATTGCAGCACTGAGGACTTTGGGTATTCCTATCAGGCTTAGCTCCTTTTCTTCATGTACCACTCTTACATAAGAGAGAAACTTCTATGTCAGGATAAGTAATGCTATCTGCTGTAGCAAGCATCCCCAAACTGTCAGTGGATTAATAGAATGAAGTTGATTTCTTTCTCAGGTCACAATCTGATGTGGTTGGTCATCTCTTCCAACAGCTCTCCTGCAAATGGTGACTCAGGGACCCAGGAGGCTTTGATTTTTATGGATCCTTCATATCATAGCTGCCTTGGTATCATCCATTGGCAGATGGGGAAAAGAGATGGGAAGAAGAAGTGAGTGGGAAGGGGCAGATCAGGAGAAGAGTGAGTGGGGAAGGCACATTGCGTTTTTAACTCCTTTGGTCCAGAGGTGAAAGACCTTACTGATACTCATGTTCCACTGACCGGAACTAGTTACCTGCTTATTCCAGTTGCAAAGGAAGCTTAGAGTTTTAGAGGAGCACGTGGACAGAGGTGACCATTAACAGTCTCTGCCATTATGGTCAATCAGAATTAATTATTTAGAACTCTATTAAATTATATATTGTGGACCAACCACTTTGCTCTTACTTATACGTCCTTAGTAGAGTGTCAGAAGTAAACAAGGCATACATGAAAAATGATCAAAATGTGCTGCCTTAATCTGATATCAAGTATCTACAAAAAACTGCTTAATGGTAAATTGTTAAAAACCTTTCCATTGAGAGTAGGGATCAAGACTAGGATGTCTGCTAGCACTACTTGTATTTAACACTGTGTTAGAAGTCCTAATTAGTGCTATAGCATAAAGAATAAAAATAATAGTGTAAAATAAATATAATATAAATTATGAGATAATTTATAATTTAAAATATAAAATATAAAAAATAATTTATAGTAAATTATAAAATAAAAAATAAATATAAATAAATAATATAAAGAAGAAACATTAAAGAAAAGCCTAAGGATTAGAAAGGAAGAAGTAAAACTGACATTACTTGAAGATGATATGATTGTGTGTGTGCAAAATCCAAAATAATTTACTACTAATTAGAATTAATAAGTGGATTTAGAAAGGTGCTATCAGGATTCTAACAATATACACAAATTAATTTATTTTCATACACACCAGCAACCCACAATAGAAAACAAAGTTTAAAATGCATATAATTTGTAAAAGTTTTCTATGCTGGGTCACAGATTATCACAAATTTAGTAGCTTAAAGCAACACACATTTATTATCTCACACTTTCTGTGAGTCAGAGTCTGGATATGACTTAGCTGGATCCTCAGCAGACTGCAATCAAGGTGTCAGCTGGGGCTGGGCTCTCATCTGGAGGCCCAACTGGGGAAGCGTCCACTTTCAAGCTCACTCAACTTACGGGAAGATTTCATTTCTTTGAGGCTATAGAACTCATGGAAGCTTGCTTCTTCAAAGCCAGCAATGCATCAAGAGAGACTCTGGTGCTAGTCTGCCAGCAAGATGGAGACTTATATAATGAAGACTTATAAAATGTAGCATATTCATCAAAGTGACATTCCAACACCTTTGCCATAATCTGTTGGTTAAAAGTAAGTCACAGGTCATGCCCACACTCGAGGTGAGGGGATTATACAAGGGCTGAGCACTAGGAGGTGGGTATCATGACAGCTCCTTAAAGTTTGTCTGCCAAACCATTAAACTGCATTCAAAGCATCAACTGCTTAGGAATAAGTGTAACAAAAGATGTTTAGGACCTCTGCACAGAAATTACAAAATATTATTGAAAATGTAATGCAGACTTGAATAACTGGAGGGATAGATCATGTTTATGGATTCAAAGACTTTCCATCTTAAAGATGTTCATTTTCCCCAAATTGATATATAGATCAAATGCAATCACAATCAAGCTTCCGGTAGTGTTTTAATTAGTTTTTTGAAATCAGTAAATTGATTCTAAAATTTTATATTAAAATGCAAAAGACAAAGAATAAGAAAAGTTAATTTCATTTTTATATACCAGGAACAAACAAAAACTATATTTCTATACTTCAGCAACAAAAATGAGAAAATAAAATTTTAAAAAATATATAATTTAATAGCATCAAAAGAACGTCAACTAGCTAAGAGCAAGATGAAAATTCTTGACCTCTTAGCTTATACTATATGCACTAATCAATTCCAGATGAATTATAGAAAGAAATGTTAAAAGTAAAATAAAGTTTTCAGAAGAAAACAAAAAAAGAATATTTTCATGACTTTGGGGTAGACAGAGATCCCTTAAATAGGACAGAAAAGTGTTAATTATAAAAGAAAACAATTGATAAACTGGACTACATTAAATTAAGACTTTTTGTTTATATATGTGAGAAAGACCTCATATCCAAAATATATAAAGAATTCCCACAAGTCAATAAGAAGAGATGGTCAATGCAATCAACAATTGGGCAAAAGACTTGAACAGGTGCCTTGCAAGAGAGAATATCCAAATGGCCAATACACATGTGAAAGGGTACTTATCTGCACTGGCCATCAGGGAAAAGAAGAGTAAAACCATGACACATCCATCACAATGGCGAAAATGAAAGAAATAGTCAATGCAAAGTGTTGAAGAGTATGTGGAGGAACTGGAAATCCCATATACTGTGGAGGGAGTGTAGATTTGTACAACCACTTTGGAAAGCTGATTGGCAGTATCCACTAAAATTGAAAATATACAAACACTGCCATCCAGAAATTGAAGTTCTAGATATATACCCAACAGATATGCATAAAGTAAATGCATTCAATAAAAGACATGTACAAGGATTTCTTAGCAGCATATCTGTAACAGCCCCAAACCAGAGACAACAAATATGCTCATTAACAGTAGAATGGAGTACAGTGCATCGACAAAAATGAATGAACTACAATTATATTTAAATAGCATGTATGAATCTTCCAAGCATCATAAGCAATGAAATAACCCTACACAGAAGAGAATCTACCAAATAATTCCATTTGTAGTGGTTTAACAAATGGATCATTCTATACCATTTACTCTTGGGTGAGGGACGGAGGTTTGTGTCTGGAAGGTAGAGAATTGACCTCCTAGGTTTCTGGTAATAAGCCATTTTGCAATCTAGATGTTGGCTACACGAGTAGGTTCACTCTGTAAAATTCATAAGCTATTTGCTTATGATTTGCCTGCATTTCAGTAAGTATGTAATATAATTCCTGAAAATAAGTGATCGTGTGTAAAGAGTTTCATAAGCAAAAAACTCTATATAAGTTTTTTACTATTAGCCTCCTGTGCCTTTAAAAGTCTCAGCATTGATAATTTCACATCTAAGTGAAGGTCCCATGTTTTCTGTCTTTTCATAAGAGGGCGCCAGTCCTGTTCCCATGAAATGCTTTGGCTAGCTAGAACTTGGGTAGCCTCTGGAGGCCAAGTCCATGTAGGGAGTGGGGCTCATCTATCACGTCATTTCATTGACATTTTTACCTTGAATCCCTAAGCCCCTCCCCCTTTTAATAAGAGCTTTAATGAGATAAAATTCACACACCATAAAATTCATCCTTTAAAGTGTCCAATTCATCAGGGTTTAGTGTATTTGTAGAGTCGTGCAACCATCACAACTACCTAATTTTAGAAGATTTTCATCACCCAAAAATAAATTCCATTAGCAGGCACTCCATTCCCCCTGCCTCCAGCCTCGGGGAACCAATAATCTGCTGTCTGTTTCTATGGATTTGCTTATTCCGGACATTTCATATAAACGCAGCCATACAATATGTAGCCTTTGAGGCTGGTTTCTTTCGCTGAGTGTCATGTTTTCAACTTATTATTGTGTTTTCACTTAGTTATCATGTTGTAGCATTTATCAGCACTTCATTCCTTTTTATGGGCAAAGGATACTCCATTATATAGATATACCATATTTTGCTTATCCACTTTTCAGTAGGTGGACATCGGGTTTCCATTTTTTGGCAATTATGAATGATGCAGCTCTGAACATGTATAGGCTTTTTTTGTGGACATGTGTTTTCAATTTTCTTGCATACGTGCCTAACAGTGGAATTGCTGGGTCATATGAGACTCAGTGTTTTCCAAACTGGCTGCACGTTTTTTAATCCAACCAGCAATCTCTGAGGGTTCTGGTTTCTCAGTATTCTTGCCAATACTTGTCCATATTTTTTTTAGCCATTCCAGTGGGTGTGAAGTGATGTCTCATTGTGGTTTTGATTTGCATTTCCCTGAAAATTGGTAATGTTAAGACTATATTAATGTGCTTATTGGACATTTGTATATTGTCTTTGGAGAAATGCCTGTTCAGATCCTTTGCCCATTTTTAGATTGGGTTGTTTGTCTTTTATTGTTGCATTGTAAGAATTCTTTGTATATTCTGGACACAAGTCCCTCATCAGATATATAGTTTGCAAGTATTTTCTCCCACACCATGGATTGTCTTTTCACCTTCTTGATGGTGTCCGTGGAAGGACAACAGTTTTTAATTTTAATGAAGTCCAATATTTTTCTTTTGTCATGTGTTCTTTTGGTGTCGTATCTAAAAAACTGTAGCCTAATTCAGGTCATAGAGATTTACTCTTGTGTTTTCTTCTAAGAGTTTTGTCATTTTAGCTCTTACGTTTGTTGTCCATGGTCCCTATTCAGTTAATTTTTGTGTATAATGTTAGGTAGGGGGTACTTTCCTTCTTTTGTACATGGATGTCCAGTTTTCCCAACATCATTTGTGGAAGTTATTATTCTTTCTCCATCGACTATTCTTTACACTCTTGTCAAAAATCAACTGGCCATAAATATAAGGGTTTATTTCTGGGGTCTCTACTCTATTGCATCGATCCGCGTCTGTCCTACGCTAGGACCACTCTGTCCTGATTACTGTAGCTTTGTAGTAAGTTTTGAAATAGGGAAGTGTGAATTCTCCAACTTTGTTTCTCATTTTCAAGATTGTTCTGGCGATTCTGTGTCCCCTGCATTTCTGTATGAATTTTAGCATCAGCTTATCGATGTCTGTGAAAGGTCCAGCTGGAATTGTGATAGGGGTTATAGATCTGTGTGGGTGGTATTGCCAGAATAACAATAGTACGTCTTCCAATTCATCAATGTGGAATGTCTTTCATTTCTTCAGGTCTTTTAAACTTTTTTTCAATGTTGTTTTGTAGGTTGCAGGGTATAAGTCTTGTATTTATTTTTAAAATTTCTAAGTGTTTCATTCTTTTTGATGCTATTGCAAATGGAATTGTTTTCTTCATTCCATTTTTGTTTATCCAGTGATAGGAAATAGAAATACAAGGCCTAGTCCAGTTTCTGAGTTGACAGAGGGACTGGTTTAATTGATGGGTGAAACCAGCATAAATCACTTTGTCCCAGAAAAGTGTCCCTTGAGGGGCACCATCACTGCCTGGTACCCCGCAGGGCTGCAGCTAGTACGGGGAAACCACCTGGGTAGCTGCCATCATTACAGCATTGTTCAATGGACATGTAAAATTAGAGCCCCACCCCCCAAAACAGGGGGAGGGCCAGGTACCCAGAGTAACTTATCCTGAGGGGTGAGAGTTATAAAATTCAGCCACGTTTACAAGTGTCTAACAGGGGTGAGGTGAAAAATCCTGCCTGTCTTGTAAGTTTTGTCATTCTTGGGCATTTTAAGAGGCCCATAGTAGAGGAAGAAATGATTTACCTATGTTGTATTCGGAGCCTACAAATATCACACCTATGTTTTTAGGTGCCTCTGAATAAGTTGAAATTACTTTTGAGACACCTCTGTCTTCCCTTCTCCTTATATTGTCTTCTAAAAGTAATTGTTTAATACACGTGAAAGATGGTGTGTCAGATACATATTGCCTATAGAGCTCAGTCATACAATAAACCCAACCCCTAACGGAAGAACTACAACGTTACCCTGAACCTGCCCTTCCTTGTGTTTCCTCCTCACCCCGGCCCCACTCCTCGCTCCAGAAGATCCACTCTCCTAAATGAAAAGGAAATGGAATTTTAAAGTACGGTTTTATGAGGATTGTATACATGTTTGACAGTGTGTTATTTAGTTCTGTTTATTCCTGGGTCTGTAAAAATGGTGTCATTCTACATGGTGCCTTTTGGGGCCAGCCTTTTCCCCTCCTTATTACATTTCAAGATTCATCCATGTTGTTGTAAGTAGCTGCAGTCCATTCGTTTAATTTCTGTATAATATTCCACTGCGTGAATATGCATCCATTTATATACCCTTTTTCTGGGCCACGGACATCTGAGAGGTTATTTCCAGTTTTTCCATTAGGAGCAGTGCTGCGTGGACATTCTTTCACAAGTCTCCTGGGGCGCGAGCATAAGAGTTTCTCTCAGCCGTATGCAGGAGTGTGACGGCTGGGGGCGGTGTGCCGTCTCCTCCATCCTCTCAGGACCCCTCTCATTTTCCTTCTCACTCACTTTCTTCTCTTTCCCCTGCCTTCGGTCTTCTGTTTACCCGAGGCTCTGATGAGCGCGGCTCCGTCTCTCCTCCTTGGGCTTGTATGGACAAGACTTCCTCCTTCTCGGGGTGGGAAGAGAGGGCTGCCATGTTCTTCCTGGACGGCCAGAACTTCGTGACTTCCTCGTGGGCCCTGCTCACAACCAGCAGCCGTCCTTGTGTGTTCCGTCTTCCAGGCTCACCCCAGGCGGTCCGTGGGTTCCAGCAGGCAAGGTAGGCAGAGTAACCCCATGCCTTCTCCACTGTGTCCATTAGCAATACTTTCAAGGCAGGAAATTAGCTGAAGACTGAGAGTAGCTGACAGACAACATAGATGAGGAACACTGGACACCCAGTGGGGCAGCATGAGGGAATTCTGATGGTCATCATTAAGCTGAACTGATCACCTTAACCATGTTTCCTGTACAGTTCAGAGAACTCCCAGTGTCAGTGATGACATGGAGATAATCATAGTAATAGTAATTGATAATAATAATAATGATAATGATAGCAGCAAACTACAATGTAGCTCTTCCTACAAGCCATTACTGTTCTACGTGCTTTATTGTATGAATTTTTCATTCTTACAACAGCCCTGTGAAGCAGGTACGACCAGTATCTCCCTTTATCTCCCAAAGAAATGGGGTTCTGAGAGGGTCGTCAGCTGCCCAAGGCCACACGGCGTGTGAGGGGAAGGACCACGTTTCCACCTGGCTCTCTCCCTCCACAATCTGTGCTCCCCGTGGTTACTCCGTATTGCCCCTCGTGCATTACTAACCAAACCTACGTGCTTATTCACATTCTTGGAGACGAAAGGGATGCAAAGGAGCCTGTGTTCAAGAAACTTAGAGTTTTACCTGAAGCCAGCTAACAATCCGAGGCCTGCTTCTGGTGTTAAATGGAGCCTGCAGAGACAGAACTCCTTCTCTCGAAGGAGGAGACCTCTCTCCTTGGCTGTCAGGTGGTGGCTGTGAAGGAGGAGTGGGTGGGGTTTGAGCAGGTGAGTCCCTACTCGCTTCCTCCTCCACTGTCCTTGTCCAGAACGCAGCAAGAGCCTCATGGAAGAGGAGCCCCCTGTTCCCGGGATGCCTGCCCCTGGGTGGGGGTGGCCTCTGATGACGTGAGTTCTGTTTCCTTTGACTCCTTGAGTTTTGCGTGGGGTCCCCTCTCCTTTGAGGATTTGCAGGGAAGGCGCAGGTCTGAAGCCACCTGGAGCTTTTCTGCCCCGTGTGAGTGGTTCTTCTTTCCACTTGGGGAAGGAGATGGAGGTGGTGGCCCCCTCTGCCTGAGGCAGGTTTCCAGAACATTCTTCTCCCATGATTGCTAAATAATACCCAGGAATGAATGGAGCGCAGGAATAAAAGACTCAGAAAAAAAATGAAAAGAGAAGAAACGGTGGGAAAAGGTTTTCAGAGCTGCTCAAGGATAATATTCACATTTTAGAGAAGCACAGGCTTCGCTGTGTCGTAATCACTGCACTTGGGCACCTTGGATGCTGAAGCTGGCCCTCAACCTACAGGGAATTCCAAGCAACTTAGCCGAGTGAGTCACTGGCATTTTCTTCCCCTACATTCATCCTATGTTTACTTGTGTGCTTTCTGCTATCCTGTTCTGCAATGCATCTTGCATAGAAGTTTCCACACAATTTTGCAATAAACAAATAAATTTTAAAAATAAAATTAGATAAAAAAGAAGCTGAATTTCCACGTTCCTAACTGAACACAGTGATGAACAGTTGTTTATTCACGAGAGCTTCCTAGTCACAATTCTGAAAGTAGTACTAAGTAAGTACACTGTCTCTTTTTCTTTCATTCTCTGTGCACAGGGGTCCAGGGAACAAACACAAACAAAAGGGTCTTCCATTTCGGTTTCTAATAAACTATCAGGCGTAAATTGATCTTGTCGCGAGCCATCTAAAGCAGGCATCTGGTATCTTAAGATATTTATACAAGAGCTGTCATAATTTTTACCCCCCTCCAAACACCCCTGACACATCCGGGTTATAAAAATACTAAGTTCTGCTATCATCTGTAGTGTGTTCAGCTGGAGAATTTTAATTTTTTCCCAATGTGTTGAACTTCCGCGTGTTTGGCTACCCATTTAAAAGTGTGCATTAGCAGAGCAGAGGGGACCCTGTTTTATTAGCAGCAGGCCCGGCTGCGACTGTGCTGGAATGGCTATCCAGGCCGTGCCCAAATGATAATTCTGTGCCGTCTCTCTGGGAGTTCACACCAAATTGCGTTTCTCTGCCCACTAAGCTTTTAGCAACTGAGCGTCTATGGCCTCCTGATTTTTAATGCAGCTGGTTCAAACCATCATAATCTTTGCAAAGTCATTTGTAATATATTTATAGGAAACCATCACTCCATAGCGTTCTGAATTTCCTGCTTAGGATGCAATGGCGAAAGTCATTAAACATTAGCAGTAATAGTATTTTCACTGTAATAAAGTGTTAATTACTTCCACATGTTAATAGAGTGGGGGAGGGAGTTTTTGCTATTGTTACTCTGCCTAAAATAATTTCCATGTGATAATTTTCCAGGATATCAAAAACTGAATAATTATGCACTAATTAAGAAAGTAGGGCCTGCTCTAGGAGTTAAGACTGCATTAATTTTAATGTTTTTACAGTCCTTTAATTGGGGAAAGGGCTGTAAATTGGGAGCTGACGCACTGTTCCTCCTGAAGCCGGCCCGCCTTTGCAATCTGCCTCCTATACACAGCAACCCAAGGTCAACACAAGTTTGCAAAATCCCTCTGCTCTTCATACGAAATGTATTGGTGGTGAAGCGTGCATCGATCACTCTGACAAGCATTTAACTCTCCAAGAGCACATGCTCTCACTTCTTAAATTATTAATTGCATTAAATACATTTTCATATCGTGGACGGTTTGCTACAAACTGCTCCCTGGTAGGGAGGTGCCGTCCCCCACAGTGGGGACCACTCACCTTCTGTCGCTACAAAGACTCAGTGGTAGGTTGGCAAAGCCTGAGAAGGAGTGTGTCTGTCAACCTAGGGTCAGCCAAAGGAAGTGACCTTGGTGGAGGGGGCGTTCTTATCGTTGTGGTTTGCTAAGTTGCTTCATTATCTTGTCTGTTTTCTCCTCCTTGGCTGTCCTGCTACCTGGAGGCCATTCTCAGGTGAGGAACAGCGTGTCTTTCCCTGTGGACACTCCATGGAGACCTTCACTCCAGGTTGCAGTAGTAGCAGCTTCTGCCTCATTAACATTGGGTCAAGAGGGTGGCAAAGAGGACTGAGAATTCCAAAGGGGACCTCGTTTGTGAATAAAAGCAGGATTCAGGGCATCACATGGACTCTTTCAGGAGCCCTAGTACGTCCTCTCATGCAGTCATTTATTTGTTGATTAGCTCTGTTGTGTTAGACACTGTGGCAGGAACAATCCAAATCTTTTTTTGTGTCTTGGGTGGATTAAGCAGCAGCATGGGCTTTCCATCGCAGAAATAAGCTGCAGAAGGCAGACTGCCCGGGGCACGTGCAACTGTTACTGTGAAACCGGGATTACCTTCCAAGCGAGAATCGGAGACTGGGCTAGTGTCAGTGCTAAAGGAGCAAACGGCAGAGAGCTCAGGCCCCTGAGGGGGACGCTGAGGACCAGGACACCAGCAGGGAGGAGCAAGTTGCAGAGGGGGCTGGATTCGCTGACCATGTTCCTCAGACAAGTCAAGGAGTGCCTGCAGGCCTTGTCTTTTCAAAGGCGTATCATCTGCCTTCCCAGAGGGCTGTGTTTTGCCTGTTGAAAGCATCTTTGTTTTCAGGCTGCCATTTGACCCGTGAAGTCCAGGAAGGTGACATTGACAGGTCTAGGTTTATACTTCTCTCTCATCACGAACTCGGAACATTAACATATTGAAATGCACTTCTGCTGTCTGTCCTCTGTGGATTTTGTGATGGGGACATCATTGAAATACGGCTTTATCCCTGAAATCCTAGAACACAGAGTCTCTACAAAGATCTAGATGACTCTGGGGCAAGAGGAATGCTCAGCGGAGACGTTTGACCTGGAAGCTTGTTGGATTTGGGGTGGGTGGGAGTTTGCAGTGGAGTCATGGATACTTGTGGACGGGCTTGGAGCCAGGGGAGTCCTTCTTCCAGCAAGGATGAAGGAGCTCCTTCCCCAGGACTGTGTCACGGTGGCAATTCGCTGGTAGGGCTGGCCCTGGATACTGACATTCTACTGAAACTTCTTCTCTAATGCGGCACTTTGGTTTTGTCCCTGGAGTCATATAATTGACCCAAAGAGACTTTCTTCTTTTTTTTTTCCTGAGAGCAGAACATACATTTCTCACTTTAAGTGACTTTAAGGATGCAGTTCAAATCCTCCTAGATGCAGACAAAATGACATTGGCCCTTTCGGCAAATCTGGGTCCCATAGCAGAAGCCTACTAGGTCTGTGGATAAGCTCCTGTGATCAAGTTATTCTAATGGGATGTTTGCTTAGGACTTCTTTTCTCAGGAGTGGGAATCAGTTCCTTCTCGTGGGACAATACATGGCGTCTTTTGCAGCAAGGAGCCGCATCACAAGTTTACGTGCAAACCTCCAGCAATATCACCCTGCTCTGCACACATGGTGTCTTTAACAGCTTTGACCCAGGCCCTTGGGACCAAACAGTGCAGAGGGCAGACATTCATTCATTCATACATGCATGCATGCATTCAACAAACAGTGCAGAGTGCTTGCTGTGTACCAGGCCCTAGCGCAGGTGCTGAGGATACAGTAGTGGACAAAGTAAAGGGTATGGAGCCATAGGAGAGAAGTAAGTAAGTCACACAAATGCCTGGTAGAGAAGTGACAGCAGAAAGACCAGAGGCCCCAAGGAGGGAGCCCACTGGGATGAGACGCGGGGTCAGGGGTGGGGAGCGCAAGTAGGGGATGAAACCAGGAGGTAATGGAAGGGCCTGATTGTAGAGGGCCTGTTGGCACTGGTTGGCGCTTTGGCCTTATTCACAGGGAAGTGAGAGCAAGGGAGTTAGAGCAGTGACATGCCCTGATGTATGTTGAGACCAGACTAAAGATGGCTGGGGCCGTCAGTGGCCAGGAGACCACTTTACTAATCAAAGTGAGATGACTGTGGTTTGCACGGAGGTGGGCAGCTTGGAGGTGAAAGAAGGGATCAGATTGTGGGGCCATTTTGGAAATCAAGCCAATTGGATTTTTTAAATGAATTGGACATTGAGTACGAGGGGAAGATGGGAGAAAATGGTGACCCATGGTTGGTGGCTGGAAGGGTTGAGTTGTCACTCACTAAGGTACAGAAGTGCTGGAGGTCTGGCTGGGAGAGGAGAATCAAAAGCTTAGTTTGCATAGGTTAAGTTTAAAATGCTTGTTGGATTAATAAGAAGAGATGTCTGATAAGGTGTTGGTGGTCCGGTCTGTAGCTCACGGCGCAGGGCTGGGTCGGAGATGGACAAGTTTGCTATGCTGACTTTCCATGACGGAGTCCTCTGCACTCTCACACTTATTGCTGTTTATGAGAACCTTTCAAATTCTGTGGTCATTTGAGCATCTTGTCTTGGAACATCTGAAAGTGAATATGTGAGTTTGACCTTTAGGTTAAAATAAAATACATTAAAAATAGAAAAGTTGAGTAGCCAGATGACTGTACTTATCTGCCAAATGGGCTGGATTACAGAGATGTTCCTGTACCTGTATAGTTAATATTTATACTCTTTAAACATTTCGTTCACGATAGCCTCTCCAACGCCTGCAATTCTTCCCTCGCCGACTGTCTACAACACTTGGTACCTTGAGTGCTTGTGTTGGTGCTCATAAACTACCTCTTGGATAATTAGTTCGTGGAAGGCAGGGATCAGGGGACACGAACTACTGCAGTATTGTTTCCAGTGTCTGGAGCTGTGCCCAGCAAATAGTGCGTAATAAATGGTTGGTTGATTGTATAGATGAATGAGTAAATGAATATAGTAACAAAAAGATAGAGGAAAACTCTGTCCTTCCTCACAGAAGAAGAAAGATAGGTGGGTGCCTTTTATTACGCTTAACAATGGAACTGACTCACAACCCAGGGCTTTTTGTTTGTTTATTTGAGCGTCAATGCAAAGAAAATGGAGAGTGAATGTATTAAAGATAGGATGTGGTTTAGGGGTTGACAGTCTGGGCTCTGAATTGACAGTCCACCTGAAAGATCTGCTTTTGGTTTAAATGCCTGCATTTAAAGTATGAGAGAGAGAGAGAGACGGGGGAGCGAGGAGGAAGACAGAGGGAGGGAGGGTCGAAGGGAGGGAGGGATGGAGAGAGAGAGGGATGAAGATTGCGAAATCATATAATGAAGAGCAAAGTTGATGAAGAAATGCCGCATCACCTTTAGCTGGGCTCACTAGTGAGAGTGTTGAATTTGTAAATGGACCTCTGGTCACAGAAGTGGTTCAGTAAGGGGCATTCTTGATGACACTCTCACATCATTTGACCATGTGTTGCCATATTTTATGTATGTATGTACTAATAACAATGAACACCCATGAACCCACCACTGACTGGAGACTTGGGAATCTGGACCAGCGACAACGGCTTAGCCCCATGTGCCTCTCCCGTCCTTGGTGTGGCTGTCCTCCTTTCCCTGTGGTCTAGGCATACTTACTGATACTGCCTCCTTAACTCTCAGAGGGTCCAGTTTGGATGATGAGGCATTGAACACTACCCCTACTTCTTGCTTCCTCTCTTCTGATGCATGACTATCTTGAATGACATGTGTATCCTACCCTTCTTTTTAAAAAAATAGTTTGTTTCAAGAATGAGTCTTTTTACTGCGTCCTGGATTGTTAAACTTGCATTTTTCCAAGGCAGTAGGGAAAGAGAATTCAAAGAAGGGAGCCTTAGGAAATGCTTCTGTGCTTCTGTAACAAGGGGTGTGTTGCTGGAAGTGAAAATTTGCAGGTCATAGTCCACCTGATGTGCCATTTCATAGAGTGCATTTTCATATTATGTGCTGAAGTGATAACTGATAATAGCCCCAAAAGAAGAGCTATCCAAACGGATCTGGAGACAGACGATCTGTGTGCTGCTGCTTGCTCCAGGAGCTGTGCACGGTTCCCTCTTCATATCACCCCCTGGTGACTTGAATTGCTTAGCACTGAAAGTCAGCGCTACCTCCAGGAAAGATGAATCAGGCTTTGGGTGGTGGCAGAGGTTATGGGGAGCTGGAGGCACAGAAGTGAATATTAAAAAGCTGATGAGAAGAGAGCAATTAGCAACAGGAGTCATGCAGATCACTGGCGTGTCTTCCTCAAATCAGGGTCAGGGGTGTTCATCAAGAGCCCCGACATTCCCCGTGGGAAATACACATTATGTTCTCACTCTGGAAGCCCACTTGCTATTTTGGTTCCCGAGGGAATCCAAAAAAGGGAGAAGGGAGAGCAGGAGTGGATTCTGAATGGGAAGGATTAACTGTGACGTTGGCAGAACCAAGAGGACCCCGGTTGACGCCTGGGCTGCCCAGGTGCCTTCCTTTTTAGCGAAGGCATGGCAACTGGAAGGAACTTCCATCTCTCTCGCTCAGACTCCAGCTTGGCTTCCGTGCTTCTGCATTTTGTCTGTGTGTCATCAACATTGAGCACGCTGAATGACTGATTTCAGCCAAGGGGGATTCTTTCTGAAATTTGAAAGGTTTAGTATAAGTTTCTGAGAGGAACATTTTCTGGAATTCTCTGATTGTCTTTGATAAGCATCCTTTGTTGCATATCATGCCGGTGTGGAGAGAAATGTCAGTACCAATGCACAACTGAAATGTCCCAGCAAATTTTTACAGAGTGCTCCTAAATGCTAGGCTCTGGGATGCAAAAGCTGCAAGGTCTAATCAGTCCCCTAATGTTCCCAGGCTTGTGATGGAGACCGATTCCTACCCAGACAAGGAAACATGGCTACTGGTGGCACAGCGTGGAGTCACCAGGATGCTATGGGTACATTCATTCTGTCTAGGGGAAAGATATAAAAGCAGTCGTAAGAGGAACCCTATTGGCAGATCAGGCATTCCAGCATTGTTAGAATGAGAAGGTTTGCTTCATGGGGCCAGAGACTGACCTCTGCTCCACTATGGACTTTGTGGGTATGACTTTCATCCCACAAGGTCTCAATGTCTTCATCCTTTGAATGAAACAGGTGTGCTTCATAATGTCCAAGTTTGCTTTTAGGCCTAGCATTCTGTATGTCTTTAAAGCCACTTGCTCCCTGCCTCACAACCTCAGGACCTCCACATTTCCTGCACAATTCTGAGTGCATGTTGTGTGCATAGGCACATTTGTGGAGTGTTGGACCTTGCCTTTGCTTTGACTCCTTCAAAACCTGAAAATAAATGGGATCACGGGATTGCTGGAAAATATGGGCCACACCTTCCTTGGGAGAGAGCAGTGACCTGCTGGGGATTCAGTGGAGGCTGCAGACACCATCTCTGCTTCCAGAAATGGTCAGTGACTTTGATTCACTGCGTAAACCAGTCACCCTGGCTGAGAGCCAGTCAGGATCCTCAGGCTGCTGCAAACTTGAAGATGCCAGCAGGGCATGGCGCTGAGGATGCCTTGGATCCATGCCCACTCTGGTTAGTGAGAACCAGCCGGGAGCACCTGAGGCCCCCGTTGGCAGGGCTCATGAATGCCTTTTTAAGAAAAGGCAAGCTGCCAACCACAATGAAATATGCAATTGTCCATCTGTTGCTCAAATTAAAAAAATTTTTTTTCCTTCCATTGCCAAAAATTTCTCTAACTACTGTCCAGTGGTCTAACTTCATATTTTGAGGGGGGAGGCAATTAAATAGGTTATTATCATTTTTGGGGTGCAGTTGGATTTCAGGGCAAGAACTTTCACTGGTGTGAAGGAGACAGAGGTAAGATTCGAGCTGAACGCCAAGAAAAATACCATCATCTTTTTAAAACAATTTGAGAACTTTATAAATTGCCAGAGTCCTAAGAGGTTGCTTTCCTCCTTTGTTCCAGGTAAGTTCCTGTTGTCTCTATGTGCTCCTGGAGGGGCTGGGGCTGGAGTCCCACCTCTAGAACAAGATTCACACATCCTGTTCTTAGAACTTCAAGAGACTCGAAGCTTAACTTTTTGTCTCCTTTCCATTCCCCTCCATTTTTTGGTAGTATATCTTACCCTTTGAGTCAATTATTTTCTTTCTTGTCTGTAGGTGAATATTTATGAATACTGAGTAATCTCGAACATTGCAGAAGGAAGTCAAATGTGTCAAGCAGAGGGTCGAATCTCTGCACCCAGAAAACCATTGGTGATGAAGAGCAAATGGGAGGAGAGCTAGCTTCAGAGCAGCATCCCCAGGCTTCCTGGGATGCTGGACGTAGAGTGAAGGGAGGGTGCCATAGTGGTTTGAAGGGAGAGTTTCCAAGAAGGGTCTCCAAGGACGGGAGGAACTCAAGACCCAGAAGTAGGGGCTATGGCAAAGAATTTGCTTCCCTCCTGAATCGGTTTTCCCATTGCATGGGCAGCAGGTACCAACTGGAGGGGGATGCCATAGGCTCCAGGGATGTGCTTTGAATGAGCTCCTAGGCAGGTGGAGGAAGTCCAGAAAGAAAGCTGGGGCGACATGCATCCTGGGGACACAGAGGAGAACCGGAGTCAAAGACTGACAGCGACACATTCCCCTGCCTTTCCTCCCAGCTGTCCCCGAGACTTAACTCATAAATATCACTTTCTTTGTTCTCATTTTTCCAATTTCTCTCTTTTCTTCGAGACGATATTCAACTCTAAACCTCTCTCCTGTTAAAATTTTCTCTCTCATTGGGCTACTCCCCTTTGGGTAGTACCTTTCTCATTCTCTTCACAATTAAACTTTTTAAAAAGTTATGTTTTTATTTACTCTCTCTACTTCTACTTCACTTTTAAGCCCCAAATCCACTGTAAGTTTCTGATTTAATTTACACTGTTTAACTAAAATTACCAATCTAAGGGGCACTCTTGAAGGCCCTTGTGACTCCTGTCAAGAATTTCACATGCTTTAACATTTACATGATTGTTTCTTTCAAGATGAAACAGGTGTAATATTCTTCAACATAAAAGTGATATATGCTTATTTCAAAAAGATTGAAAATTTTGAAACAATGAAAAAAGAAAATTAAATTCCAACTGCATGAAATAGGAATAGTTATCTTTTTGTTACCTCTTCTTTTCAGAATTTTCTTTCTGCATGTGGACATATACAAGTTATGTGTAGACACACGTTGTGTGTATAAATATATATATATATATAAATTTATATGTGTTAGATACATAGACATATATGTGTATATACAGACATATCTACACAAAGGCATTCATTTTACACTATATATTATATTGTGTTGTATAGTATATTCTATACATCTATAGGGAGGCGGGAAGAGAGACTGAGAGAATACTGTACATATATTTTATGTTTTATAAGTTATATTTGACATTTGCTAGTCTCAAAAACAAATTGGGAAGTGTTTGCTTTCTTTCTATTCCCTAAAGGAGTTTGTGTGAAACTTATATTATTTCCTTCTTAAATGTTTGGAGGAATTCAACAGTAAAGTTGTCTGGGTCTTGACTTATTTTTGTGGGGAGGTTTTTAATAAAGAGTTTGAGGTTGGTTATTGATAAAGGACTATTTAGATTCTCTATTTTTTCCTGTGTCAGTTTGGTAGGTTGTATTTTGAAAGGGATTTGTCTAATCTACCTAGATTTTCTAATTCACTGGAATAAAGGTGTCTATAATGTCTTCTTATTATGCTTTTAATGTCTGCAGAATCTGTGGTTATTCCTCCTCTTGCATTCCTGATAATGGATAATTTGCATTTTCTTTCTTTGTCTTTCTTTTTTGATCAATATTTTCAAGGGCTTATAATTTTTATGTTTTTCTTAAAATGCCAAATAAATTTTATTCGTTGCAGACTTGCTTTACATTTCATTGATTTCTGCTCTCATCTTATTATTTCCCTCCTTCCACTTTCTTTGGACTTAATTTGCTGTATTTTTTCCTCTTGAGATGGATGCTTAGTATTTAATTTTCAGTATTTCTTCTTTCTTTTCTAATATATAAATTTAAGATGATAAATTTTCCTCTAAGGGCTGCGTTACTACATCTCATATGTTTTAATATGTTTTATTTACTTTTTGTTATCTTCAGCTCAAACTAATTTTAAATTCATATTGTTATTTATTGATTGATTGATTTCTAAACAGTTGGAATTTTTAGGTATCTTTTTATTATAACTTTCTAACTTAAATGCATTATAATCAGAGAACATACTCTGAATGATTTTAGTTCTTTGAAATCTATTGAGATTCCCTCAATGACCCAGCATATGGTCTATTTCAGTAAATATTCCATCTGCACTTGAAAATAATGTTTATTCTGACCTAGTTGGGTACAGTGTTCTGTATATGCCAATTAGGTCAAGTTTGTTAATTGTGTTGTTCAAATCTTCTCATCCTTCCCGGTTTCTGCTCATTTTATCAATTTCTTAAGAGATATGTTAAAATCGTCTGCTATGATTGCAGATTTGTCTATTTTTCCTTTTAGTTCTGTCAACTTTTGTTTCATGGATTTTGAAGCTAAGTTACTAGGTGTATACACATTTATGACTGCTATTTCTTTCTGATGAACTGATCCCTTTAAATTGTGACACATCCCTCTTTATTCTGGCAATACTGGCGTGAGAGACAAAAGGATTTTCTTGTTTTGAAACCTACTTTTCCTTATATCAATATATAGACGCAAGCTTTCTTTTAGTTAGAGTTTGTACAACATGATTTTCCACCCTATTACCTTATGCTTTCTATGTTCTAAAAGTTAGGATATACCTCTTAAAGTGGTATAATATTGGATTCTTTTTGTTTTCATCCAGTCTGACAGTCTTTTTCTTTTAATTAGAAGTCTTTATCCATTTACATTTTGTATAATTGCTTATATATTAGGGTGTAAATCTCCTGTCTTGGTATATTTTGTTTGTCTTTAAAAATTTCCCCTTCTATTAGTGTGCTTAGAAGGAGCTTCCTCCCCCTGTGCATCCTTCCTCACCCCATACATCCTTCCTAACTCCCGCATTTTCTTCAGCCAGCTCTCTCTTTGAAACCCTTTTCTCCTTTGTCTCTCAGGAGACAAAGGTATCTGACCTCAGGTTCAGGGACCTGAACGTGCCACATGCTTTCAAACTGCTCTTCCTAAAATTTCGCTCACATTCTATCCTCTCCTCGGTCTTCCTTGTGGATTTTTCTTCATATAACTGAGCCTAAATACTGGTTGTTTCTCAAGATCCTTCTTTGGACCTCTTCTTATTTCTCTCCAAGTTATCCCTGGGGAACTTTATATAGTCCCATAAGTCTACTCTCCCATATTTCCAACTGCCTTCTGAATTTCTGTATCGGTGTATCCCCCAGGCAATCAAAAGTCTTTGTGACCAAAACTTGAATTTTAAATTCTGCTTCCACCCCTGCCAAATCTGGCCCCCTCCTCTGAGATCTCTGTTGTTGGTAAATGACTTCACTCTTAACCCAGTTACCTGTGCTGGAAACCTCATCCCAAGCTTTGTCTCTTCCTTGCTCCACATACATAGTTTCTTGGCCAAACTGCTAACCATGCCTGTGACTGGTCAAATTGCTTCTATTTCATGTCGTGTTCCCCAATGGCTGATGTTAGCCTTCTGCTTCAGTGTTTTCCTTTCCCCAGAGGTGAAGTCAAACTTCTTTCACATGACTTATGAGGCCTTTCTTGATATGGCCCCAGCTGCTCCTTACTACTCCTTGCGTGGTCCTCCACTGCATCCTGTTAGTATTGGATGTGCTGTGTGTTCTCCCATTGCTGCACTTTCACCCCACACCCACTCCACCTGGTATGCTCATCTCCTTGTCCGTGAGTTCCTCTTCTTTCTTTCCCCCAAGACTCAGCTCAAGATTGGCCTCTTCCATGAAGTCTCTTGATCTCAGCAGAACTATGTGTATGTCTTTTATTTCATGTGCTCCCCACACACCTTCTACATTCCTCTGTTATGGCACAAATTGCTATTTAAAAAAAAATTTGCTGTCTGTCTTCTCCACTAAATCATTTTCTCAGTGTTCTCAATGTACAGGCATATACTGGGTATTTCATACTCATTTGAATATTAAAAGAATGAAAATATGTTAAAAAATGCTATTACTAGAGTTGTTTCCCTCTCACTTTTTATTGACAAACAGATTCAGAAATATTTTTGCTAACACATTGAAGAAGAGTATTTCTGTGTCTTCATTTCACTTTCATTATTTCAACAAATACTTTATTGCACACTAATTATATACTATGACTTTTCTCATTGACAAACCATGTTTTTTTGAGTTGTACTTTTTTAGCCATGTTATGACTAATGACCTCTAGTTCATAAATGAAGAAGATAAAACAAGAATTGGTAAACTATTTAACCAAAGTCCTCAACTAAGATGTAATAGATTTCAAAATAGATCACAAGCCATTTCAGCTTACTCTCATAATTTTTTTTTCCTTCAAATGATTCTGTTTAGATGTCTTGATACTTAAATTGATTAATTAAAATCATCGTGAATGACAGTGCTGCCTGGAAAATTTCTTTCAGCTTGAATTACTGTCAGTACCGGAGTCTTACTTTGATAGTGATCATGGCAGCCATTTAATGAGTGTCTGCCCCTGTAATAGATCTTTATATCCACGTCTATAACTGTTATCTCATTTAATGCTTTCAGCCTTTGAAGAACAGATATTTCTATTCCCATTTTGACAATGAGGATGCTGAGACTTTAAGAGGTGAGGTAGGAGTCTCCAAGCTCCCTAAACTGGGAGTGGCAGAGGAAGAGGTCACCTCTAGATCCGCTTTGCTTTCCTTGGGTGACATTCTCCTCTTCAGCCATTCAGTCCTGAGGGCACAGACAGTCTTATTCGTCCTCTACACAACAGTAGCCACCACACCTCCTTATGTTAAGTAGGTGCTCCCGCAAATCCGAGGCAACGTGCAAGGGCAATGCCTGTGTGGGTTTGGTTTCATTGGTATTCGAGCAAGGAGAGGGAATAGAAGCCCCACAGCTTGCTCTGAGGGATAATCTCCCTGGGGCTGTGGGCATGACTGTTTATTCTGCTGCATCTCCGGCTGGCTTGGAATCTGTCAGTAATGAGGTGGTGTGGTTTCCACTCCAAGATTTACCTGGATGAATGATGTTACTCTTAGTTGGTTAAAGTAATTTCTCTCCAACAGAGAGGGCCTTTTTGTTTTTCTTTTAAATGGGTAGTGGCTTTCTTCCTGAAGCAGCTCAGCTGAGGAGGGAATCAGGCCACACTCTGACCCACCCTAATGGGAAAACCTACACCAGAGACGGCTGGAATAGGGCCTCAAAATTCTCAACCGCCTCAAGGTGGAGAGCACAGTTTCATTGACATCAAGTGGCCATCAGAATTCTTGGGAGTCTGGTGTATCCCATCTCTCATCAGACTTTGGGGTGGCTGAAGAGTTGGAAAGACATGATAGGACATTAAATTTTTCAAATGGAAGGAATGTCACAATGCTTGACGGAGATGGAGTTACTCACCTGCAGCAGGAGAAATCAGGATCACCTTTATGTGACATGTAATGAGATGCTGCCCGTGGGGGATGGCTGCTCACCATCTACTGAAGAGGAATTGCTATGCAAGGACAGTCTCCCACTTTTTAAGTACCTTCAAAGCTATTTGCCCTCTTTGCCAAGCCAGCTTATAAAGAAAAATTACCCTTCTTCCCTTTTTGGAAAAGTATCTTTTCCAAGGTGGATTATTATTTGTCTAGTCCTACCCCGAGACTAATCCTTTAATGTAAAGAATGATTAGGGCGAGTAGTGAGGACGAAATGGGATTGAGAAATAAGACTCACGACTTAATTGTTAATGGTAAAACTACAAATGGAATTAGTAAGAAGGCACATATAACAATGAAGGTAAAAATATTGTACCTTCTGCCAACATACCGTTTCACCTGAAATAGGAGCTGTTGTCTGTACAAGGAAGAAAATATCTTTATAAACATAGCATAAATGATCCTCGAAGTTTAATCGTATGTTTCAGGCCCAGAAATGCAGGTTTCTCTGTCTATAGGGAAAAAAAGAATGTTTGTGTTTAGCTGTAAGGAAACTGAGGAAGTTGCTTCAGGACTAAGTTTCCAGAATTGCACATGTTGGTTTTCAATTATCTATTTCAATAACGCTTCCGTTCCAAGGAATTTCTGATACCAGGAAAGGTCAGGTGTGACGAATGTCTTGGAGGAAGTCAGGATTTCAGTGGTGAGAAAACTGGGCCAAACCGTGGACACTGAACTCACCACTCCATGAACTTGGCAGCAGTCCGTGAGCTCCCGAACTCCAGGTCTTCTTCTAAAAGGTGGAATAATGCCTGCAACCCAGGGTTGTTATGAGCATCAAAGAGTAATGTGAGCAAAGAACCAGACCCAGAGCGCTCACGCAGTCACTAACGTCAGAGTCCCCACTGTCCTCTTGAACGAGCACCACAACCACTTCAGGTAACTTTTAAGGTCAATAGTTACAGAGAGCAGCAAAAGACCTGGTCGGGAAACCCTCAGCTGAGAGTTGGACACTGGTGTTCTATACCTGGCTTTATTCCTCTAATTGTCCACGTCATCTTAGGCTTCACTCCCTAAATCTGATTTTCCTCATTGGTAAATTGGAGAGGTTTGGACTAGATAATCACTTTTATTGCTTTAATATAACACAGTTCAATGATTTTTAAAAAATTCACACTTCACATAATAATAGCAGCACTTGGCATGTTTAGTGGAAATGAATAAAAAGGCTGTTAAAAATAGGCACTGCTAGGGTAGTTTGTGATAATTGAGGCCATTATAGGTAGAAATGAGTCACACAGAAGGGTTTTTGGGTATTTTTCACTTAACAAATGAGAAATATTCTTTTCTAGAATTTTCACTGGGGGTTCAGTAATTGAATTTTAGCTATTGACAATCCAATGTGACAATAGATCCAGTCTTCCTGTTGAGAAGCAAGTTACTCACTTTCATGCTTCTAGAGTGTGTACCCCATCGGTGACCAAAGGAAGGAATGCAGACTTCTTAATTCCTTATGCTAATTGGGCATCAAAACTCCTCCGGTGTGTGGGAGGCAGAAGAGGTGAATTAAACGCTTGGCAGAATTTCTGTCAGGAATGAAGTGAAGGCATAAACTGGAAATTCACAAGAGAAGTGCAAGTCGTCAAGTAACATGAACAGGTGTGCTAATTCACCACTGAATATAGAGATGGAAATGAAAGCAATGAGAAACGGCCAGGTTGATATACTTCGTAGATATAATAATATAGGGGGCTGGCCAGGGCATTGTTTTGGCTTGAATTGTGTCCTCCCAAAAAGACGTGTTGAAGTCCCAACCCCCCGTACCTCAGAATTCGACCTTATTTGGAGATAGGGTCTTTCCACAGGTAATCAAGTGAAAATGAGGTGGTTAGGGTGGGCTCTAATGCAATATACGAAAAAGGGAAATTTGGACACAGACAGACGTGCACAGGGGGAAGATGATATGAAAACACACAGGGAAAAGATGACCATGTGATGGGAGTGATGCAGCTACAAGCCAAGGAATGCCAAGGATTGCCACCAAACACTAGCAGCTGGAAGAGGCAAGGAAGAATTCTCTCCTGGAGATGTCAGGGAGAGCATAGCTATGCCAACACATTGATTTCGGACTTCTTTTCTCCAGAACTGTGAAACAATAAATTCGTGTTGTTCTACGCCACCCAGTTTGTGGTACTTTGTTATGGCAGCTCCAGGAAGCTGATGCAGGCATGAGGATTTGGGCAGGGTCCTACCCTATCACCCAAACTATGAATTGACTTCTCCTTTCTAGAGAGCAGTTTATCAACATGTATTAAGAATCTTCAAAGTGATGATTTAAGGGAAATATTCTGATTTCTGTATGAGACGACCATGCGATACGTGTAATAGCAAGAATAGGAACCAGAGAGACTCAAAGTATGAGCAGGCATTAGCTGGTGAAAGGAAGGGAGAGGGAAGTGGAGATAGGAGTTTCCTCAGTAAGAAGGACAGCTGGACCAATGACTCTAAAGCTGGAAGAAGGTTGTTGTGAAAATAAGGTTCATGAAGCCAGCATGCAGGAGAGTGGAGGGTAGTGGTTGAGAAGGGACTAGAGAAGAAAGAAGATGATGGATGATGTGGAGTCACCAAAATTATCTTCTTGAGTTGGGGTTTTAACTTTGCTATGATTCCTTGGACGGGTTTTATGCAAAGAAATGTTATAATCTTGTTTGCTCATTTAGCATCCTCTGCTTGCTCTCTGGAGAATGGATAGGAGGGAGCCAAGAGTCAGGTAAGGAGAGCAAGTAGGAGGTTATTGTAGGAGTTCAGGAGAGAGTTGATGGTGGCTGAGACCAGAGTGTGGGCAGTGGACATGAGAGCTGGATCCACTCATGTTGTGTGTTGGTGGGAGAACCCACAGCTTGTGCTGATGAATTGGATCTGAGCAACTGAGTGCCAGGAGGCTATCAAAGAAGACTCCTTGGTTTTCAGTGTGAGAAACTGGGTGGATAGTGTTCCCCCTGATGTGGGGAAAACTGGGGTAGAAGCAGGGAGTGTGGGCAAATGGCCACCTGTAAAATTTAAGTTGAGATATTCAAGTAGAGATCTCAAATAAAAGGTAAGTGTAGACTGGAAGCAAAATGTGGGAGTCATTAGCACACAGATGGTGTTTAAAATCATGGAAATGGCTGCCATCAGCTGGAGAATGAGAAGAGAGAAAGCGAAGATGCAGCGAAGGCTATGTGATGTCACAGTGCTTCCTGTGAAGGCTATCTTGAGAATCTGATTGATCATGATTCAAAATACACCAGCTCCAGGATAATTAAATATTTGTATCTAGAGAGTAAAAACCACTGTCCACTGGATTGGCTCCATCATATGGAAGCTTAGTGTGGGATGCCACGTTTGCGAAAGGACTCTCTTAAGCTGGAAGATACACAGAGGACATTGACCACTTTTGAAAGATCGGGAAACCTTGCCATACACAGAACCGTTATGGGAGTCAGGAGTGTGTAGTTTGGAGGAAAGATAGTTTGAAGGGAGGGACTTGATGGTTGTTCTCAGAAATTTGCCCCTATCCTCATGCCTGTGTCAGCTTCCTGGGACTGCCTTAACGAAGTACCACAGATTGAGTGGCTTAGAACAACAGGAATTTCTTGTCTCACAGTTCTGGAGGTCAGAAGTCCAAAGTCAAGGCTTCTGATTCTAGAAGCTGTGGAGGAAAGTCTCAGAAGGCGTTTGTTTACTTCAACATGAAGAATTTCCCCCTCTTCTTCCTGCACTAACCAACTACTGTTTATTAGCTGCTTCCTATGGTCCAGCCTGCCTGCTAGGCATTCTATGTACTTCATCTCTCCTACCCCAATTATTGGTGATATCACTAGATTAGATAGCTTCAGAAGTTAGTAAGGACCTCCAGAGCAGGGTTAGGCTCCACAGATCTTTTTGCCTGCAAGATACATTTTTTTTTCATGTGAAAACAAGGATTGTAACATCAAATACATTTGGAAAATGATGAGTCAAATACCTTGAAAGAGGTTTTTTACTGTAGAATTCTCAGAACCTTCAATATTCTAATGGGCACTGTGTCTAAAGGAAAAGGAGTATACGTTCCCAAATTATTTGATTTTTTCTCCCCACCAAGCATCTCATGTAATTATCGTTCTATTGAACCCAGAGTGGGAAATGTTTCGCATTATCACAGCTTCATTAACATCGGCCATAGTTAAGTTTCCGGAATGTGTCTTTACCTCTGTTTGAGGAGGAATTATTTTGAACCATAAGGGAAACATCACCAAGAGTCCAGGAGACAGAACGTTGAGTCTTCAATAATAGGAGGATTGTTTTACAACTATGCACGATTCCGGGAATTTTCAAATATCAAGTGATTCATTGTATGTTCAAGTCTTAACGTGAGTGACCTCACTACAGATTTGTGAGTTAGGATCTGTTTAGCAGTCGACCTGGCAGGGGTCCAGTGTCTTTTACTTAGTGCCGGGTACCAGTGAATGTCTTCAGGAAATGCCAGCTTGATGTAACTCACCTTTCTTTTCAAGGGGACTTTTTCTTGGTTGTTAAGAGAGCAGAGCCCTGTTTCTTGAGGATCTGAGCAAATGACCTATATCTTTCCCTCCTCCTGTTGAAACAAACAGTATTTGGTGATCACAAATGTCTGCTGTGGGGAACTGGTGGGAGAGTTAACACAGACAGGCTAAGCAAATACTCACAGAAGCATTTTTCAACTTTTCTTTCTTTTTCTGCTGCTCCAATTTCTCTTTTGCCATTGCATTAATTAGAAATTTAGGTAAATGACATAAGTGCCCCAATTTTTTATATCTGCCAGGAGAACAATTAGGCCATTAGAAGTAACAAATGGTCCGGACTCATGTTGCCTGTTGAAAATTTTCAAGCTACATTATTTCTGACAAGAAAAAAACAAATAATAGTTGTTTTGGCCAATTTTTACCATAAGCAATGTCAGCTTTAGCAGATGCAGCCGAGCCCTGGCTTTCTCTCCATTGTCATGCCTCATTAAAGTGTGCTGACTCTGGTGGATTCCCATTCCTTTAGGTAAACAGTTATTTACATGAACTGCGACATTTTTCTTTGGTGACAATTTCTAATTGTTCAGGCAACCAAGGGTGATATATGAAACACTCAAAAAAAGGCTTCACCTGTGAAACAAATTACTTTAAATTAACTATCCTTTCAAAAGAAAGGCAAAATTTCAAGATGGACAAATTAGACCCTTCTCAGGCACATATGGTAAGTGTTTCAAACACGTCCCCACTGGTACCCGCTCCAGAGAACAATTCTTCATGATGGAGTGGAAGACTTCCTGGCTCATTTGGGGGTCCTTTCTTTGCCAGCATTTGCCCTCAATGTGCTCGGAAGGGATCCTGCCAGGGCTGAACGCTGTGCAGTTCCCTCAGCGTTTGTGGCTTCACTGACTCTGTAGCCTTTGCTTTTTGAATTTAACTCTTTCTGAGGCACAGACTGATACAAGGCTCTCCCTGCAAAACCTTCCAGCCTTTGCTGTCGTTTATATGTGATTTCTGGCAACTTAAATGGTCATTGAGTATCTGTTAAAGCTCATCAATTAGCCACACCCACGTGTCTTCTGTGCTGGGGGAGATTGATATCCCCAGCCCTGAGCAGGGACAAGATAGGGTCGGGTGAAATTAATCACCAACACATAATTCTGGGCTGTTCACTCTGCTTGGGGTGCTGGGCTGGGCACACTGAGAGTAGCACATTAAAAATCAAGGTCAAATCCCTTATGTACTGGATTGGAAAATGTCCCCCCAAATTTCAGGTCCTTCCTGGAACCTCAGAATGTGACCTTATTTGGAAATAGTGTCATTTCGATGTAATTATTAAAGATGAGGTCATAATGGAGTAGCGTGGACACCTAATCCAATGTTATTGGTATCAGACACACAGGGAGACACACAGGGGAAAATGTCATGCAAAGATGAAGGCAGAGATGGAAGTGATGCATCTATAAGGGACGCCAAGAACTGCCAGCAACCCTGAGAAGCTAAGAAAGAGGCACAGAACAGATTCTCCCCTGGAGCTCCAGAAGGAACCAATCTCGTCAACACCTTGATTTTAGACTTCTGGCTTCCAGAATGTGAGAGAGTGAGTTTCTGCTGTTTTAAGCCACTCAGTTTGTGGTATTTTGTCGTGGCAGCCCCAGGACACTAACACACAAACACTTTCAACATGGGTTCGAGGCAGGAAGCATGCGCTCAACTGGGCAGATCCAGACAGAAGACGATGATTTCCCATGGATTTTTGGTCCTTCCAAATCCATCCTCCCCTGCATATTAAGGGTCATGACTTAACATCCTTCCATTTAACATCATTGGAATGATTTTTTAAAAGAAGTTCTGTACAGAGCAAACATTTAAAACATGCGAAACCCGAGTATACTTTTAATCTAATTGGGACAATTTAATGAACACAATTGCTGCTATTCTTTATGAGAAAGATGGGCACATAGAGTGATAAGTGAAACAGGCCTGACTTCAAACACGTTCCTGCTGTCCGTTCACACTGACTCTGTGAAACCACAACCCAGCTCCCACTTGCCTTCCCTGTGTCGTGGACAAAACCACAGGGAGAAGGACCTGGGTGTGGAGCCTCTGGTGTCGGTGCTGTCTCTGCTAATTAAAGCGCATCCCATGCCGGGTCTTCACTTATTCCGCCCTGAGTTGAAAAATGTTCTCTATAATTGTGTAGTTTCCCATTTCAGCTCTCAAGCAAAGCAGCTCAGACTGTGCCTACGAGTAGGTGAGAGTCATTATATCTGCCCGCTTCGCATAATAACAGTGAGAACTAGAAAATAAGTGCATTCTAATGCTGAACTGGCAGACCTTCTTTATTTGAGGGACCTCTTTAGCCCTTTCTGACGTAATAACCAGAGAGATATCGGGAAGCTGGAGGAAGAGGTGATGAAGAATCAGATACCCCTCTCCCCTCTGCTGTCCCAGAGCCAGCCGCAGCCCTTGGGCAAACGCTGCCTCCTATGACGCCCCTTTGCCTGGGGAAGGTGGTTCGGCCAGCTCAGCCGGGGGACTCACCTCTCCTTATAGTGGGGTTTGTACCACTGACCACCTGAGGGGACCAATCTCCTACACACAAACAGTGGTGAGATTCTGCCCAATTTGCTCTCGCGCTTTCAGAGGGTCAGAGTGCACATCTGGGTTTGCACCAGATGCTAGACAGGTAGGAGGGAGTTGTCCGAGGGGCAGGACTTTTCCCCAAGAATTTTCGTACCCGATCGCTCAGACAGAAATAACTTCTGCTGAAACAGAAATAGAGATGGTTGGATTGTGACTGTAGATTTCCAAGAGTTTTTTTCAGTGGCTTTATAGCTAAAGTAATAAATACTTTTCCTTCTGCTTTGCTGGAAGTGAAAGGTTGCCTGGGTGAAATTTATCCGAGGCTCACCTGAAACTACTGCCGATGGCCCTGAACCGTGGCTCTTTCCCTCCTACGGCTACTCAGTTTAGGGTCAGCCCTGAGCAGAACATCTGGTTTTTGTTTCTTTTTAGTGCCTTGGGATCTTTTTCTAGACACTCTTGCGTTTTCTGGAAAAAGCTATGAGTCCTTTCTTATATTTGTGCTGGTTGTGCGTTCTTTGATCAATACATCGTTATCTCTTTTGAGGCCTTGTATACATTTTTCATCTAAATATTTTAGACCAAAACATTTTCTAAAGCCTCTTTAGTGACATCTATCACGTTTTAGATATTCTTATTCAAATAATGAATTTCTGTTTATTTATCTTCATGAACATCAATAACTGATTTGTGTTGCTTCTGACTGAGTAACATTTTTAAGGGGTTGATTCTCACCGTTTATTAAGAGATGAGTCTGGGGCAATTTTGATCATCCATAGCCTGCATGTCTCAACCACTTTAAGTTAAATAGACTTAATTAAAAATTAGTGTTTCATTCTTTGTAAGAGCTTTGATATTTCTAAGAAAAAAGAAGTGGGTAAAGCACGGTCAGGATTTGAAATAGATTCTGGAATCAACATTAAATCTAACCGTGCACATGCCAAGGAACCAGGGTCATCTCCATTTTTGTAACTCAGCTTTTCCAGCTCTTGAAAGATTGTCTGGTGAAGCCTTAATATGAACTTTCTAGGGAGAAACTGCCTAAGAGAGGGGGCAGTGGAGGAGGCACCAATGGCGTCCAGGTATCTGGAGAGCCTGCAATAAAGTTACAGGCCAGTAATTTGTGGATAAGAGATGTTTGGATGGCTCAGTGAGGTGACACAGCCCACCCCACCCTTGGAGCTGTTTGAATCTGTCAAGTAGACGCGGAAACTTTGCTTGAACTTTCTCACATCAATGACAGCTGGGTCCACAGCTGATGTGCTTAACCACAGGCTCTGCGTAGCTCATGAGCTCATGCGTCATTAATGCCCATCCACCTGTGCACTACTGCAGGAGGCTAGAGGGAGGATCTCATCATAATCTAGAGGAGATTTGAGCCCAGGCATGAATTCTTTTGTCCCCCTTTCAAATTCATTTGTTCATAAGTAGTTTTTGAGTGCTTACTAGGTTCCAGGGTACAGCAAGATGATGGATGTTATGGGTTGAGTTTAAAGATTCAGCCCATAACAACCCAAAAAGGTATGTTGAAGCCCTAACCCCCAGTAACTTGGAATGTGACCTTATTTGGAAATAGGATCTTTGCAGATGTAAGTAGTTAAGATAAGGTTGTACTGGAGCAGAGTGGGCCCCTAATCCAATATGGCAAGTGTCCTCACAAGAAGATGGCCATATGAAGACGAGACAAAGAGGAAGAGGAAGCGGGGGAGGAGGAAGGGGAGGAGAAGGAGGAGGGGGAGGAGGAGACTTTTACATCAAGTAAAAATACAAGATACGAAATTTAAATAACATAATTAGTATATAAAATATTAATAATATAACTAATACATATTAAACTTTGTACCCTATGGAGAATATATATTATTTTTAAATGCCTGTGAACATTTAAAAAATGTATCACATATTTCAAAAGAAAACACCAATATATTCCCCAAAAATGGAATATTTTACCGTGGACACAGTCTTTCATGACAATGCAATAAAACTAGAAAGAAATAATAACAGTTTAAATAAATTATAAAAACGAAACAGCTACTTTGAAATTAAAAATCTTTTGCTGAGTATGAAAAAGAGAGGTCATTAAAAACAGGCCAAGAAGAAACAAAATTCAATTTATTGAAATAGATGATATGAGAAAGGTACACTTGAAGCCGCCCAGGATATGGCCATAGCTGTATCAATATGCAAATTTATAGCTGTTATTGTTTTTAATATTAACACAGTAAAAAAGAAGATAAACTATTCTACTCAAGAAGACAAAAAATAGCATAAATTTCCCTGAGAATAGTGGGAGAAAAGAACGGGTAAGGATGAAATCATCTATTAGAATATTACAAAAATGTTAAACAATATGATTGATGAATAAAATTGAGTGCTGATTCTTTGAAAAGATTAAAAAAAACTTATTTTGTATGATCAAAACAACATTAAGAAAACCCTTTCTGAATACACAATGTTGGGTTGAGGGAGCATATATAACCAGACACAGAGATGATACAAAATAAGTCTAAATATCTTTAATAATCTTGATTAGGTGATGAGTTTCTAGGAATAAATATGATTAAAGCTAATTTGGAGTAGAAGAGAAAGAAACACCTGAATGGGTCATTTCACCACGTAAAACTAAAAACAAAACTATTTACCCTCTATCACCCAAAAATATAACAATCACCAATGGTTTCAAATGTGAAACCGCTTCTTTCCATCTTTCAAGCTACAATTAATTTCTACTCTATAAACTATTTCTCAGCATAGAAAAGGAAGAAAGCTTTTCAATTCATTTTATAGAATTAGAAGATTCTTGGCATCAAAGTTTGAGAAAGATATATAAAGAAAGCTATAAATCAATTTTACCTCTGAAAATAGATGTGAAAATCCAAGATAAAATATTACCAAACTGAGAGGAACAGGGTATTCAAAAGTGATGGTTAACTCTAGCAGTCGCTGAATGTGTACTTCTGGAGTGCTTTGTGTACCTAATCTCATTTAATCCTCAGTGACAGCCTTTTAAGAGGATGAGGATTCGAGGGCTTGAAGAGGTCAAGTAAGTTGCTCATTATCACATAATCCGGAAGTGGTAGAGCTGAGACTCGAACCTGGATTTTTCTGAGTTCAAATTCAAACTTTCGAGAATGATCTGTTGTGACTTCGTTGCGTTCACTGTAGGCAAGAGTGAATCATCACAAAGAAGTCTATTAGTATCTATCACATCTATAGGAGACAGGAAAAAGCACGCATGATTATCTTGTGTGCTTATCTTGTGTGATTATCTTGTTTGACGCAGACAAGTTATTTGATAAAATTTAACGTCGGTTCTTAATAATAACAACAAGGAGCTTTCTTGAACACGGAGACAATATTTGTATAATAGCATGAGCTCTCTGCCTTCCAGGTCTCATTAGCTGTATCACACCACCCGCAGTTAGGAACAACACAGGATGGTCACTATGATACATATTTCAAAAGGCTATTTTGTAAGTTTTAGTAAAAAGAAATATTAAAAAATGGCGCTGCAATGGAGGAGATAAAATTAGCATTGTTTGCAGTTGCTCTGTCTCTTTGTGAAGCTTAAAGGATTCAATGGAAAACACATTAGAACTATTAAGACAATTTTAGCTAATATTTAACAATTTTAAGTAAAACAAGTTTAACTCATGTGCATAAATCAGTAGATTTTTATGTAACACAAAACAACCAAAAACATACATTCCAGGCAAAAATATTTTACTTACAATAGCAGCAGAAATATAAAATAAGTCTGAATAAAATTACACAATGTCCTGGAAGAGTATTAAAAGTTATAAAACTTTGCCAAGGGACAGAAAAAAAAAAAGACTTAAATGAATACAAAGAATAATGTTCCCGCGTGAGAAGATTTAGTGGTGCAGATGTCAACTTTCGCCTAATTCATCTACAAATTCAATGAATATCCAATTCTAGTCCCAGTGGGATTTGGGGTGGAACTTAACAAAATGTTGTTAAAGTTCATCTGGAAAAATAAATGGCTGAGAAGAGCCAAGGAAATTTTGAAAAATAAGAATAATGAGAGAGGACTTGACCTATTCGATATTAAAATACTAGAGTGATTAGAACAATGTGCTCTTGGTGCAGGGGTAAATGGATCGATAAAACAGAGGAGAAATTTCAGAAAGAGACATAAATAATTTAGATGCAGCAAAGATGACATTTTAGGGCAGTAAGAAAAAGATGGATTATTCAGTAAATAGTTTGGGGCAACTAGTTAAGCATTTGGAAAAAGAAAAGTTAGATCCCTACTTTACAATTAGACGAGAAATAAGTGCCAGAAAGATTAATACTTTAAGCTTAGGAATGGATCTATATTAGTACCAGAAAAAATCTATGAAAAGTTTATCTTATCTTTCTGTGGCAAAGGCTTTTGTAAGTACAGCATCCAATGTAGAAACTGAGAAAGAAAAGCAAATGGATTTGAATTTATGAAAATGTACTTGCAAGCTAAAAAAATCACAATGCAACAAATTATGAAAAATTTTGCAACTTACATGAGAGTTCAAGGGTTAACATCTCTAAGGTATAAAGAATTCTTCAAATCACTAAGGAAAATATAAACCAGAAATCCTCACTGTGAGGAATTGATCCTTATACTCACAAAGCACTCTTTCTCTCTCTCTGTCTCTCTCCCATTCCGTTTCTGTCTTTCTCTCTCTCTCTCTACATACACACACGCGCGCGCACACACACACACACGCACACACAGATATTTTCATTCTGGTGCTGTTAAAATAACAAAACTCAAATAAAGATAATCAATGTGTCTAGCCCTGGGGACTGGTTAGATAAGTTATGGCACCTCTATATGGTGGAGTACTGGGCAGTCAGGAACAAGGATATGGTTTGGAATTGTAATGGGGAAATCTCTAATCTATGCTATTAAATATGAAAGCAAGGTAAACAACTGTACGTGTGAGTGTGTGTGTGTGGGTCTGTGTATAGGAACGTGTGTAGGGTACGTATGGTAGGAATCAAAGAACACTATTTTCCACAACAGTATTTGAGGAGAGGAACTAAGGGTGGTCATGGGGAGAGAAAAGGAGGCATGCTGTTGAATTTTCTGTTCTTTTCCATGCATTTTCTAAAAAGAAATGACAACAGACATTATTGGAGTGAGACTATGAACAAATTTAATTTTCTTCTTTGTGCTCCTCTGTGGTTAAAAAAACGAACAAAAAACTAATAAATATTAAGTTAAAAAAATTTTAGAAAGAAAATATGCAGAAGATTTAAAATGGTAATAAAAGAGAAGAAATATAAATGACCAACAAGCATAAAATCTCTAAACTTGACTAGTAATGAAATACAAATAAAAATGAAATATTGTTTTACTTATAAAATTGCATATATAAATTTTTGGTTATAAAACTTTTTTTAGCTTCATGCACTTTTAATTAATAGGCTGCATATGATTTTCATCCTAAATTGCTAATACTAATAATTATCATTTATTAAGTAATTGGCCTGTGTCGGGATCTAATTTCATCTTCACAACAATCTTAGGAGGTAGAAAATCTTATTGTGCACATTTTATAGGTACGGAGACAGATGTGAAGCGGTAAAGAACCTTGCCCAAAGTTGCCCAGTGAACGAGTGCTGGAGCTGGGATTGACGTTCAGATTGGCCTGACTCTATGGCCATTGTGACCAATACAGTGGCCACCAGCCACATGTGGCCAGCGAGCCCTTGAAATGTGGCCAGTCCACACTGAGATATAGTGTAAGTGTAAGATACACACTGGGTTTTGAAGACTCATAAAAATTTTTCAATGATAATATCTGACGTTGGGAGGGTGTGGGAAAATGTGCCCAGCTAAAGTAAGGGTTATGATGCAGACTGTCCGCTTAAAGATTTCAGAGCATTGTAAATTCCGCTCTGTTTTATCCTATGGAAATAATTAGGGATGTTAATAGAGACTTGGCTTCAAAGATTTTTATTGCGGTATCTTTGATGATAGGAAAAGAGAGTGTTATAGGCTGTATGTTCATGGTACATTCACACCATAAAATAGTAGACAACCATTCAAAATTGTTGTGGAAAATAGTAGAAAACTATTTAGTATAAAATATTTAGTGTAAAATGCAGGCAATAAAACAGTCTGAATGGTTTGATCCAAAGTTTAATTTAAAAAGTATGAGTTCTCATGGAAAAAGGTAGGAAGGAAATGCACCAAAATGTTTAAATGGTGGTGAGATTGTGAGGGATTTCTACTTTTCTTCTGTTTGCTCATTCTTAGACCTCTGCAATCTAGATTCTTGGATAAGTTCCAGGGAATGGGCTCCTCATTCATTAATTTAGCAAAAATTTGGCAAAGGTCTTCTCTGTCCAGTGCTCAGCCCCCCTCCTTCAGCTCCCAGTGAAGAGACACACCTGAAAGGATCAATGAGCAGAAAGATGCTTCCTGAGCTCCACAGAAGACCAGAGTAGAGGGCTGGCTCTGCAGGGAATGTTCCAGGCATCTCCCGAATTCCTGTCTAAATCTTTCGAATATTTTCTAATTCTGTCATGCACAAACCCTAAAGGGCAGTGGATCTAGGCTCAACGATTTCTCTCCCTCCACATACAGTCTTTCTGGAGGAAGGTGTTAGCTTGCCGTGAGACATCACTTCACCGCCCTACCCTCAGTTTTAGGGGCAGGGTGTGCCCTGAGACTGCGGCAGGCCGCCAACAGGAAGGTCCATGCTTCTGGGCTTTAAGACCCCCTCCTGGGTCAGGCCGGGCAAAAGATCAGATACAAGATCAGAGGCAACCCCATATGATGATGGTAACGAGATAAAGCCATTCTCCACGCCATCTGTGATAATTTCATTATTTCCAGATTTCTTTGAAAGGCAGCTATGGCTGGGCCAGATCCATAGAAAATATTTAGGAAAGAAAGGAGGTGAACACCCCAGCTCCTAAGCACAATATCTGGCACATGGTACATGAAAACAGACATCCTTTGAAAATGGACTTAGGGAGTTCACTAACTTGGTCTTGGCCTCGTCTACTGACCCTGCGCTCGCTGGGTCATGGTGGATGTCACACCCTCCACAGAGAGCTGGGACCGTCACGACCACGTATTCCCTGCCTGGAGGGATGGTCACCACTCCTTTGTAAAGTCCTACTTCCCCTTTAAGACCTACTTCTACACGTAGGTGCCTTTCTGTGTAAATTGCTCCCTCCATGCTCCCTGGAAGAGTCGGGTGAGCTTTCATCCCATTTTATTGTCAGTTTTCTGTTTCCGTGATGGATTAATGTCCGCTGTGGTTGATCATTCCGGACGCTGATGCTTACTGTTGCTCCCAGAGTCCAAGTGACGTCCTGAGCTAGTTTAGGCTTCACATTTCTTCATGCACCTGTGTCCCATGCACCTTCTGCGTTTAAGCACAATTACATAACAAGATGATGTGTCCTGAAATAAACACTCTTTCTCCAAACACATACACACACACACACGTGCACATGCACAAATGTGTACACAAGCACAGGTGTTTTAATTATTTAGCAACTCTAAGAGTTCTTAAAACAAACATGGCAGGAGAAAGAAATTTGTTGTGAGACTGCAAGGAGACAGGCGCCAAGCAGCCGCAGCCCTGGCGAGTTTTCTCACCCATCTTTTCGGTTAGAGTGTCCCTTTAGGGCCAAACTAAATGGGAGGTCTCAAGGCTTGCCTAGCATTAGGCAGCTGGTCAGCATGGCTCCCCATTAGGAAAGCTGGTGCATTTGGCTATCTTGGTCCCGAGAATCTAGAATCTCAGCATTTTAACCTCACTGAGTTGCTCCAAGCCAAGCACTTGGGGGACAAAGTTCTTACGTCTCAGAGCTGGTCAACTTCACCATCAAGTCTCCTGCTGAATAACTGAGGCTATTTTTAGTTTTTATTTTGTTGTTAATTTCATGCCTTATGCTAAGTCCATATTGAGTCCTTAATCTTGTTAAGAAACATCCACAAGATATTTATTACTGGGAAACTTATTTCATAGGTAATTGCATCGTACTTTTTTCTAAAAAAACCTTTTATTTTATGCGTTTTTGTGAAATAATTAAAAACATCGTTTTCATTTTGATCTTTTGGGGATTAAAACTATATTTAATCATGCAATGTTTTTTTTTTATTATTTTTGTTCTTGTGTTACAGCAAATGTGCACTGGTTTCTATCTCCTCTTTGTACTAGCAATAACATATTATTTGACCATGAATCACTTTAATGGATTGAAACATAAGCATGTGAATTGAAAAATAGATACATTAGTCAAATCAATAAATAAATATGAAAATATATTTCTACGATGAAAAACCATCTTGGCTACTGTGTCCTCCAACTTGGACAGAGAGAGCTGAAATATATGGCCGTAAAATATAGCTTGCCATGTCAACTAGCCAGTGCCTGCAGCCTAAAAGGAATTTTGAGCACTGGGTAAGTAGTATTTCATCAACAAAATCATAAAATAAAGACATTAAAATGAAGGGATGATGGACTGCCGCAGGACGTTTGTAAAATCACCCTTCAGTCTGAGGCTGGAGTAGTTTAGTATTAGACATTGCATACTTTTCATATAAATTTGCTTACAAATAACATGTCTTAACAAGCAGTGTTACCAGGCTGGCCCTGTAGCAAATCTATTTCTACCACTGTTGCTAAACAAACTCTACTTGCGCTCTATGGTACAGCTGGGATGGAAATAAATAATTCATCTCGGGTCCAAAAAAGTACAACTATTACCGTCTTCACCCAGAGTATTTGTCTTTGCTAATTAATGACTTAACATAGCTCCTTTTAGCTATTCAAAAGCCAGCTACCCAGTTTTTATATACTTCTCCTCATGTGCTGTCTTTATTGGATGAAATCCCCTATTAGTCATAATCAATGCTCAATCTCTAATTTCATAAGATAATAAAATGGGCTGCAAGGATTATTAGTAGTTACATTGTGTAACTTATCAGTTATTTGTCAGATGAATGTCGGAATATAATTAACATGCATTATTTTAACGAACACAACTGAGAAATAAGGATTTTAAGTGACTTGCCTTTCTCGGAAACTAGGCACAAAATTCAGTAAGGAGATCTTTATTTGCATTTATTTACATATCAGTGTAATTTTTTTCCTGTTGCATATAGTATTAGTTAATGTCTTTCCACTGCAAATTGCTGCAATTTGTTGTTTGATTATATTTTTACCCACATTAATAAGATCAAAAGACATTAATTAAAACTTGCAGGTTCTATTGGATGGAGGAATTTTTATAGAATAGATGTGAAATTAGGCAGGATAATTCTAGATTTAGGGTTGGATGGTGTTCTAAAGTTCTTGTCCTTAGTGCCTATTTCCAGCTGTCCTTCCATAACCATCACCAAGTGGTTGGCACTGGGACCGCCTCAAACTGCAAGAGCGGAGTGGAGGGTTTTGCTTGGTTCTCTGGCTGGCTGTGAGTGGCAGTGTGGATGGACCAAGAGCAGCAAAATAGCGCCACTTTCCACTAAAGAGAGGAGGAAAATCTGAAAGACTTATCCCTTAAGTTCACCTCCTGCGAGGTGGAGGTGAAACCCTGCGGGGTTTATATTCTCAGAGCTGAGCTCTGAAAAGCAGAAGTTGGGAATCAGAGCTCACCTGGCACCCCAGGTGCCAAGCCTGGCCCTCCCTGGGCTGTCAGGAGGCAAGGATGCCCTTCATGGAGGAGCTGAGCCTCAAGGGCTCTGAGACGGCGCAGCAAGAAATCCTGGGCGCCTGCTTTGAGCTTTATCTCGCATCCTTCCTTGAGCCATGTCACCTGGCCTCTGGAAGCCTGGCTCTGGGAATCCACCAGAGAATCTTAAGGCTGTTGTCAGACACACATAACAGGAGTCGGAGAGAGGGCAGAACCCCTAAGAAAAGGCAGGCTGGCCCTGCCCCACTTCCTGTGCCCACAGCCAACTCCTGCCCAGCAGAGGCATGAGCCCATGGCGCCCTCCCCCACCAATGGCAACCAGTGCAGGAAAGCCATGCTTTGGTGGGTCATCTTACCGGCCCAGATTCCACTGTGCCCATTTCAATGTGCACTTTTTATGAAACATTTTATTCAGGGCAACTGGTGTGACACTGAGCCTGGTGTTTTTTTCCCTTTCTTCCCTGTATTCTCTGGTTTTAGTCTCTGTCCAGTTGGTTTTGGTTATAATGTAGCCCACCCAAGTGGAGGTTGCAGAAATGGGTGAATAAAAGTCAGAAACAATTCAGGGTAATCGTGGTGAAACCTTTTAGAACATCTGCAAATGCTAGGGACGCGTTTGTGTAATATACTAGCATGTGATTCTGGAATCAATAATTCAGACTTCTTTTTCTTTTCACATTGATTTTTTTTTAGGGTGGGGGGAGTATAAAGAAACTCATCTGAAAAAAATTATTTTTGCATCACAGATAGCACTATTTAAATGCCAAATGGGGAGCACTGTATGCACATAAACATCTCAAATAATGCCAGTAAAAATCGTAGTGACTCACTGTGCAGACCATCCTGTGCCAGCGAGCTTCAGCTGATGTTGAGCACAGAGCTATTTCTGGATCAACATCACGCTTTATGTCATGTATCGACCTCAACATGCTGTTGTCATTAAAGTTACTAATAAATGTGATTTAATTTTTAATGCAGTAAATTGTTTATAGTACTGGTGCTGTGTTCTTCTTTGAGGAAATCTTAGGGTCATTTCTTATACAAAGCACCTTCCATTTACAGAAAAGCCAGACTTACAGCTTCAGCTGTATTTCTTGTGTCTGTGTCCTCATTCCCTGAGTGTGAAAACTTTATTGCTCATTATCTACTGGGCTGTGATGAAGTGACAGATGATTTATGGGGAGCCAAAAACTGTGTTTCAACGGTGAACATTTTTATCCTTTTGTACAGCAGTCCCGCCAGCCTCCTCTACCCGCCGAGGAGCAAATAAAGAGAACTGGCTGCTGGAGGGGCCGGCACCCTCCCTCAGAAAGGTCCGCATTTCAGATCGCACTCTGCTCCTAATTTGATTCAATTCCCCTTTGTTGCTTAAAAATTCAATTTGTTTAATTGAGCTATTTGACAGTAAAATCTGAATTCCATGCATTTTAACCATTCATATTAAATTTCCCTCTGTATAGTACTTTTATTAATGTGCTTTACAGGCGGAGGTTTAATTTAAATTTGGTGACCTCACAAGCTTATAAAAAGATCTGAATTCTTGTTTTTTTTTTTTTCTCTAACCTAAATTAAAGTGAATACATGCAAACCAATGGCGCAGTTGTGATTTCTTCACTGAGTTTAATGAGTCAAGAAAGGAAAACGCCAGGGTACGAGTGTGAAGGTGTGTGTGAGTGTGTTTTATATGTGTATTTTCATCTTTTAATAGATGGCATAATATTGTGGCAGAAATGAAAGTCTAAATGACCTGCCTATAACAGTTAAAAAAAGCAAATCTCTCCCTTCCATTAAAACGGGAGGTGAGGCATTGTATAATGGATTGTACATTGTCTGCTTTTTACAGGGTTACACATTTATTGACATTTAAATCACTGAACATCTTTTCCTTTAGGATTAATAAGATACCCAGAAACCAACAAAGATTTTTAAGGTTTACTAAACTTTAATCTGTAAAATTTAATAGCAATATCCTAGCCATTATGTGTATGCAGAATGCCGTGTGACTTCACAAACACTTTTAAGCAATGAATTATGTTACAAGAACGGGTTGGCTGTGTATCATTATGTCCAGGTAAATGCCAGAATGATGACATAATTGGTAGTTGGGAGTAAAATACAACCCCTGTAAAATGTTAGTAAGGTAAATGTGGAAGGATTGTAATTCATTATACATAAACATGACTTGTAGGTATTTATCATTGTGTGAAATATGGACTAACTTGATCTCACCAGGCATTGTTTCTCCTGCTTTTGTTACTTCGTGCAGCAGTGTGACCATGTCCTGTCTCAAAATTGCTAATTCCTTTTTATTCCACCATTGTCCAGGGTACCCCAGTGAATTTTAAGTCTCTTTTCATGCACTGGAGACTAAGTATTCTGTAAATGCTAAGTCCTGAAAACTGGCCTTAATAAGAATGATAGTCCACCAATTTCAGACAATGATAAATTTATGGCTTTGGATTAAAGGTCAGATGGCTATTTCAGGCATTCAAACAGCCCAATTTCATAATACCCGGCACCTTCAGGAAAGACTTTTCTGCACACGGGAGCCTGTTAGCTCCTGCTAAAGACTGATAGTAATAGTGTGGGAGTCGGGAACCCATTTCCTACCTGTGCTGTGTGCTTTCTCCTAGCCCCGGGCGACTGTTTAACTTTTAACCCGCTTGTTCACACAGCGTACATGCATAAAAGTGCGATGGACCACGTAAGGAAGCAGGTCTGGCAACATTTGTTTTATGCCGTTTGCTATAAGACACATTACTCATGTTTTCAGACAATTTCTACTGTCCCAAAGTACGAAGTCATTTTCTCTAAATGGCCATTTTTGCTTTAAATTCATCTGGTTTCAGGTCATCTTGGCCTGTCCAACATTAACAGGCAGTCTAACTCAGAGAAAGAGTCCGTATGTATAAAAATGCGTGTGAGGAAAGCTTTTGTTTGGCCTCTCTTTGGGGGTGTTTGATTTAATAATATTTCACCAAGCCTCTGCTCTGTATACCAGCCACTCTCTCGTCATGGGCGAGACAAACTGCTTTATAACTATGAGGTCTCTCTCTCCTCACGGTCCTGAGCCGCGGCCTGCGATGAATTATCCTCACCATCACTTGGTGTCTGCTCGTAGGCCCGGTGACATTATGGTGCAGTTGTGGCTGGGATGACATCTGATGTGACAACTGTGTGGCACATGGCAAGCCCTTGGCCCACTGGTCAATTAATGGTACCAGAAAATAGATAACGGAATCGTCTGAAATGAGCACTCTTTCCACCAATGGGGTCCATCATTACAAGCTTGGGGTACCCACCCCATGAAAATTGAAGGCATTGGGGAAAGAGGGGCAGAGGAGAAGTTCCATAGCATCCCAACGCGACGGGGCTCCTCCAGGTGAGTGGGTGAAACGCTTCAAGCGGCTGTTCAGCCTGGCGGCCTTCTGTGATGCACAGAAGAATAGAGAAGTATTAGCATGTCCAACTGTGTTTAACCTGCATACGTTACATGTATTTTATGCATTTCTTCCCCTTCCTCAGACTTTTCTCAAACGCTAGGATCCCAATTTACATAGTGACAAAAATGGGATTTTATGGGTGAGATTTTCTCCACGATATTCCTGAGTTGACAAGGGTAATTTCTTTCCATTCTATCCAGAATCTAGCCAGTGGGAAACTGAGAAACCCATAAGAAAAGACCGCATGTTTTCTAGAATGGGATCGGGCCCTTTAAGTGAGAGGAAAATAGCAAACGTCTTTCAGAATTCGGGTGAAATCTGCTATTTAAAGGGAAAGTGAAATCGTCATTACTCTAGTAACCCAGATTGGATAGAATTCAAGAAGGAAGACAGGCCAAGTCTGCTCTGATCTAAATAATAAGCTTTTGAGGTCCTAATGCATAAGCCAAGGAGATGAAAAAATAAAGATGAAGTTATTTTGATGGATAAGAGAAATTTAAAAGGTATTTCCTAAACTTCTTTGTGGCTCTTCCCCAGAACTCTTCTGGAATGAAAACTGAATCTGAGAATACTAAAAGGTCAGCAGTTGGGAGCTGATTTTTTGTGTGGGAAGTAGACAACTAACTGTAGAAAAGAGACATAGTTTTTTGGCCCCTCTTGTCTACTCACTGTTGGAAGAACAGCAGAGAAGAAATCAGAGGCTGGAGCTTCCACAGTTGGACAAGGGAAAGCTGACTTTAGATTTTTAACATCCGCAGTGAGAACATAAACCTATGGAGACTGCATAGAATTCGTATTTGTTTCTGCAAGGACAGTGTTTCTTTGTTTTTCAGGGTCTCCTTCTTCCCCCCACCAATTCTAGAAATAAACTTAGGGACAAAGTTGTGTTTTCCTTTTAGTAATTCCCTACAATATTAGCCAAGTGGCCTTCACACAGTAGCCTAGTGAAGGGTCTTGACTTTGGCTTCAGCTTACTCAAAAGTCAACATTAAGAAAAAGTGATCAAAAAAAGATAAAAGTCAATTGGCAAAGCCAATAGCAGAATTTAATATGATTTCTAAATTGTTGATTCCGTTTATTTCGACAAGACAGTGCGAGGCCTCGACAATTAACTGTGTTAGCTGGCTGAGTGACAGCGCAGTGGTAAGTGGGTACTGAGCTGTGGAGCCTGGAGCAAGCGGGGGTGCTAATTACCGGGCCACAGAAGGAAGGCGATCTGCAAGTTGGACCTTAAATAATAAGAAACATTTAAATCGATAAAGACTTAGGATGAGACATTCCAGTCTGAGAGGCTGGCTAGGTTCGGAATGAGTAACTTTGGTAATTTGGTGTCAGTAGTATGGAGATATTCTTCCTACATAATAAGAAACCCAATCCAAACTGTAGAGTGAGGTCTCCTTGAGTTTGAGAGCACAGACTCGGGAGCCAGTGAGACCCAGGTTCAGGTTCCAGCTTTGCAATTTCCTAGCGTGTGCCCTAGTGACCTTCCAAAGTTGTCCTCTTCTGAGAAATGAGCCACAAAGACAACACCTCCTCCCCGGGGTTCTAGTGTTAGTGAATGACATGAAGGAGCTTGTCACTTAGTGTTACACGTAAATGCGGACACATTGGAGCCCTCACCCGTCGTCACCCTTTGCTACTGACTGGGCCGGCACTGACCTGCCGCTAGGGGTTGGTTTTTTCCCAGATTACTGGATACAGACTGAGCGCAATCAGAAAACTGGCTCGGACACAAAATAATGTTAAAAGCTGGCAAAGTGAAGTCTCTCTCCTTTTTATTTTTCAAGATAAATTATTTTATCGTTTTGTAAAAATGATACATATTTCTTACAAGGAAGTAAAGCGCTGACGAAATTAGTGTACACCTGCATCCTGCCACCCACCTCCTCTTCCACCCGGTTTCAATCAATTATATTATTTCCTTAGCATTCACGTTTACTGCATTTACATACTTATATGTACTTTTACATTTGTTACTTGATTTATCAACTTTAAAAATGACATCTTTGTTCTCCTGATCTAAAAGACAGGAAAAATTAGTGAACATGTAATTGGTTCTAACCCACTCTCCCATTTCACTACCTGACCGTGGAAACTGTGTTTATATTACCACACTTTCCACGTTGTGTTTTGTTCTTTTGTCATAATTCTCACAGTTGTCATAGTTAATGCTCCAGATCAATGGGTTTGATACTCATTCCCAATCCTTGGCCAGTTGTCTTTCCACTCACTTTCTGGTGGGCTGAGGTTTGCCCTCCAGTTGTTTCCATTAGAAAAGCTTAGAGATACTTTATTTCTTCAGTTCTTGAATGTTTGTTTTCTTTAATACTTGAATTACAGTTTGGCCAGGTACAGATTCTTGGGTTCACACTCTCTTTCCCTGAGGATGTTGTAAGTGGGTGGTTCTTACTGTAGACCCATCATCTCCTGGTTCCCAAAGGTCTCTACCGCTCTTGGAAGATCAATGACTTCACGAGCACGCGTCTCAGTATCGCCCATTCCATATCATTTTCCTTGGTTCACAATGTACTCTTTCAATGTGTAGTTTCAGTTGTCTTTTATTTCTGGAAAGTTTTCTTAAATTATATCTCAAAATTTTTTTTTTTCCTCTCCCAGGTTTTCAGCTTTCTTCTCCGGAATATCATCTATGTATGTGTTGGTGTCTTTTTTTCTATCTTACCTACATGTTATTTCCCCTCTCCTCTTGCACACATCTTGACTTACTTTCATTTTATTTGCTCCGTTTCTCAGTCCTGCCTTCCATGGGCCCTACTGTGTGCCAGTAACAGATCTTCCAATTGCACTATTGCTGAGGTGGCCTCTATTTCTGTGACGGTTTTGGCTTTTTGCCCACTTCTTTTTTTTCTTAATTCTCCTTCTACTCTTGTGACTCTATATATTTTCTGAACTCCTGTAGCTCTGCTCTGAGATTTTGTATTAAAGAAGTAATTATTTCATTAAGTTTTAAAAAATTCATGGGGCTTGTTTGGTAACAATTTTCATCGGCTCTGTGGAAATCTCTTCCTAGTGAGTGTTCTTTACCTACCATTTGTTTTCCTGTTCATTTCCCCCTCTTTCCAGTAGTGTTTTAAGTGTCTTCTGTGCTTATTCATTTTTTAAAGTTATTAATCATCTTGGAATGGGCTGAATTATTCACGGGCCAGCCTCTTGAAGAAGTTTAATGCTGGCAAAGGCCAAGCCAGTGCTCTGGGAGAGCTGACATCTTCTTCACTAGCAGGGCACTTCTTAAGACAATAACTTGTTTTGGTGTTTATCTCTCCCCAACCCAAGAGATCAACAACTTTAAGACTGCCTCTAATTTAGTCCCTTCCCCATTCTGCCTCTCCACCGATTACCTTCTGCAGACGTGGTGAGTTTGTGTGTTTCCTCCTTCTGCCTCATCTCTCTTGCTTCTCCATCATGCCAAACAGAATCTGGAGGAGAATTCTTTACCATGTGGCATACACAGGTCTTTTGGTTCCAAACCAGGGATCTTAGGTTCGGCCCCTCTTGGTATATTGCCTACTATAAAGAATTATGACTTGAAAGTTTTACATGAGTCCTGTGGCCACAAGCAGAGGGGATTTGGGTGAGATTTACATTTAAATCAGTAGGTTTTGAGTAAAGCAGATTAGCCTCCATCATGTGGGTGGGTCTCACCCAATCAGTTAAGATCTTAAGAGAAAAAAGACTGAGGGCCCTCTAGGAAGAAGAAACTTCACCTTTGGACTTGAGCTGAAACAGCAGCTCTTCCTTGGGTCTCCAGCCTGCCAGCCTACCCTGCAGAGCTTGGACTTGCCAGCCTCCACAATCATGAGAGCTGTGAGCCAATTCCTTAAAAGAAATCTCTCTCTCTCTCTATAAATACATATACATAGCCTGTTGGTTGTGTTTCTTTGGAGAGCCCTGACTAATAGAGCAGGTTTGAGGATCATCAAAGATGTTGACGTGGGGAGTGCACCCAGTGAGGGGGCAGTAAGGTGCGATCTTAGCACCAGGGATCACCCAGGGCCCAATCGCTGGGGCTTTTCAGGCCAGAGTAAGAGTCCAGGGAATTCTTTTTGAAGTATGATGAGGAGAAAGCCATGTAGACTGTTTGTACACTGGCTTCCGTACTGCCCTCCCTGCACTCCTGCCTTTGGGTAGTCCCTCCCAAGCTGCCTTGGGGTTGGCCACATGCCTTGATTTGGCCAAATTGGCAGTAGTGAAGAGTGCATGGGTGTGGGATTTGCCCTGGCTTGCTGCCCTTTGGCACCTTGTGTCAGCCTGGCAAAGAAGCCCAAGCTAGCCTCCTGGAGGCCAAGTGACCCATGGGACAGAGGAGAACCAAGCCAGCTCAGCCCCTGTCCCTTGACCACCACCCTGACCATTTTCATTCTGTGCAAGCTGAGCCCCCAGCTCAGCACAGAGGTCAGCCAAGTTGGCTTTGACTAGAAGAACCACCCAAAGATCCACAGGATCTTGAGTAATAATAAACGTTGGATAAGCACCATGTTTTGGGGTGGCTCATTATGTGGAGAAGACTGATTCAGAGCAAGTGAAGAGTAAAAAGTGGGTATGGGAAGGATCCACATCAGAAAGGAAGGAAAGTGGGAAGAGGTTGACATGTGCTCCTCGCCTCCTGCCCCCTGTTGCTGCTGCCACTTCCACGCTGAAACCCTGGAGATTCCCCATTGTCCCAACAATCAAATCCAAAGTCTTTATGGTGGCATCCAGGGCCTCGGTTTGTTTCTCCAGCTTGTCTCAGGCTCTCATTTTGTCTTTCCCTCTCCTCCCCAGAGACACTCCAGAACGCAGGTACCTCCTGCATCTCTGAGCCTCTGCATCCCCTTTGTGACCTTCATTATTTTGCATATGCCATTTCTCTTGCTTGGAATACTCTTCTAACCTGCCTGTGGAAACTGAATTATTTTAAAGTTCAAAGTAAAATGTGCTGTCTCTAAAAGCTTTCCAGGCTATTAAAATCAGATTCAATTACTCTCTTCTCTGGGCTTTCAACAGTACTTTCTCTATACTCTTACATGTTATTTTCTGTCACTTGACTTGTCTTCCAGTTTGTCTGGTAGGCTAGAAACACTATGTTGTGAGGGAGAGTGTACAAGCTTTGGAATCAGGATGGTCTGAGTTTGAGCTCAGATGCCATTACATGCTGGCCATATCACTGGAAGTTATTTAATGTCGCCAAGCTTCAGTTTCTTCATTTATCAAAGAGGGCTAATATAAATATCTACAGAATAGCACTGTGTCTGTCTTCTGCAGTAGACTGTAAACTCAGTAAGGGCAGAGGATGGGTCTTTCTTATTCATTCCTGTACCCCAGCATCTAGTACAGAGCCTGGTTTATAATAGGCACTGGGTAAATATTTGACGGATGAATGCACAAATTAATTTGTGAGATTGTTGTAAGCAATGAAATAGGTAATTGACATAAGGTGCTTGGCACATGGCAGGCTTTCACTGTATGGTTGCTGTTATTACTCAATTGAACATAGATATTGTTCCAACTTATGAGGGTTTCTGGAGGCTGGAGACTCAGTTTTGTCTACTGTTGTGTTCTCAGCTAGACCCTTCCATGTAGTAAGTGCCCTGAGCCATTGAATACAATTTCATGATCTTTGCAGCTGGAAACAAACCTCAGGCAGAAAACAAAACAGATGATCTCTTTCCTTTTAGAGTTTATGGCTCTCTGTGTCCATATTACAATATTGTAATATTGTAAGCCCAGTGGCCATTTAACATGTATATTTTATTGTGGAGGGAAGATAGACTAATAGCTTATGTTCACTGAGCAGTTACTATGTTGTGGGTCCTGTGTGTATTTTATTTTTAACTTATTTTATTTTATCCTTACAACAACCCTATGAGGAAGTCGCTATTACTATTCTTGATAAACAGACAGGAAAGCAAAGCCTATGTAATTTTCTCAAGGTCATACAGCTGGGAAGGGTGGAGCTGCGATGCAAACCCAGGTGGCGTGATGGCAGGATGTGAACAGGAGGGATTCCGCCCCGTTGTAGCAGCGGAACCTGTGGCAAGTTGGATAACCATTGAGATGAGTCTTAAAATAGCATCTGTCCTGGGAGTATTTGTAAAAAAGACCATAGGATTTAAAGGATACAACATTTGGGTGGTGGATGGGAAAATGGGAAAAACCTGGGGTTTGGAGCCTGACATGCCTGGCTTTCTTCTTTATTTGCATTGTGATCTAGGGCAAGTGACTTCTTCTAGATTTAGTCATCTTAATTTAGTAATGGACCTAGTGTTATCTGCTTAAATGGATGGTGGTAATGAGTTTAGAATGTGATAATGGTGACAGTTCCTGGGCCAGGTAGGAAGTCAAGGGAAGTTGGTTCCATTATTTCCAAGGTGTCATGCCCTAGCAGAGCCTCCTGTCCCCTGGAGGTAGTTCGGGCATGAAGCACCACCAGGGGCCCAGCTACCATGGACTCTTCTCCTCCTTCTTGATGGAGCTCACTTTCACTTTCTGAGGGCTTTGCAAGATGCTGGAAATAGAGAAAAATTACCTGTGTGCTTTGTCCTAGGGCGACTTTGCTCTCTAGGCTGTGGAGGACACTCCATGACACTGGCCTGCTCCAGCAGTGTGGGCACCCCTCCAGCCCTCGGATCCAGCTCTGTACCACCTGGGCACCTGCCTCTTCCCAGGGAAGATTCCACGTGAACTTCTCCTTGTTGATAAAGTGTTTGCTGCTTCTTTTAGTTTCTCTAGGAAAATGGTTCTCAGAAGTAGTTTGCAAATGTGAATCAACCAAAGCACTAGTTAAATGCAAATTATTGGATCCTGCAGCCCTAAATTCTCAATCAGCAGGTCTGGAGTGAGGGCACAGGCATCTGAGTTTTTAACACACAGGTGGTCTGAGCATTACCCTTTGACAAATGTTGCTTTAGATATCTGTGGCCAACTTGTCCCTGTTTGCCGGGGACTTTCCCAGTTTAGCCCTGTGTCGCAGGAAGCCCTTGGTCCTGGGAAAATCAGGATGGATGGTCACACTAAAGATACGTAAATTCTGTCTCTTCTGGACTCTTAGGGACCATCTACTTGGGCTTGGAGGTGGACTCTGAGTTTCAGTTCCTGAATCTCCTGAAGTCACCTGTCATCAAATTATTGGATGCTACGCTTAACCCACTGTTGAGGACACACAATGACTCTTGGCTGGACCCTGCTGCTCCTTGCTTACTGGGATACAGCTGTGGCAGTCTCCCTTTTGCCTGCTGGGCTGCATTTGGTCCCATTGCCAGCAGGTGGATCCAGCTCCCCAGCACCTGTCCCACCATGGGGCTTGTTGATGTCCACATGTTGGTTTCTCCAGCTCCTCTGCCCTCGGCCACTTGGGAAGGTGTGGCAGTGTGACTTTTCCTGCAGAGAACAGGGGCTGAGCTGCCACACAAGCCCGGGTTTTCCAATTTGAGCCATTGCTGAGCCTGTAATATCTCTTCTGTCCATTTGAGGAGTCACTGCTCTGCTAGTATCTAATTCATTACTCATTAAAGCAGTTTGAAATAAGGCACAGTGCGTACTAAAAAGTGCTATATAAAACCAAATTAAATATATTTTAGTACAACTGCACTCAACCAGTTGTTCCCAAGAAAACCTGATAATTAGGACTCTAACTTGGTACGATGGTGTAATCTAGCCCAGAAAAGATGCTTATTATAGCCATGCCATTCATACAGGCACTTATGAAAATGCTTCAATTACATAGAATATTTTAGGAGTGTAGAAGGTGGCTCGGAAAATCAGTTCAGATGGAAGGTTGGCATTTGGCATCTCAGCCTCTGCCTCAATATAAATTGTTCCGCATTTTTTTTTTTCTATCATATTCTTTCTTCTTCCTCGCCTCTCTCTCTTATCAAGTCAGTTTTTCTCTTTCTAATTTCAAGCACAGAAAGTTCTTGCTTTTTGGGTTTACTGAATTAAAATATAAGTTCCTTGTATAGAGTCATCGTATCAGTGAGCTTGGGCACCATAACAAAATACCACAGACTGGGGGGTTAAAACAGATGTTTGCTTTCTCACAGTTCTACAGGCTGGAAGTCCAAGATCAGGGTGTCAGCATGGTCAGGCTCTGGTGACAACACTCTTCCTGGCCTGCCGATGGCTGTCTCCTTGTTGTGTCCTCACATGTAGGGAGAGACAGTGTGAGCAAGCTCTCTCCTGTCTCTTCTTATAAGGGCACTAATCCCATAATGAAGACCCCACTCTCATGACCTCATCTAGCCTAAGCACCTCCCAAAGGCCACGCCACCTCATACTATCGCATAGTGGTTAGGGCTCCAACATATGAATTTTGGGGGGACACATTCAGTCCGTAACAGTCATATTTTTAAAAAAAGTATTTTCACTAATATGTTCTAATTTACTTGGAGTAAGTAATGGTACATCCGAACTGATGATTTGCCGTGTAGATACAGAAAAAACAAAGGCAAAAACATTCATCCAATCTCAAAGGTCCCTTTGTCATGTGAGCTCTGAGGTGTGGATCAGAGGCTGCCTGTGTGAGCAGCTTCCCTGTGAGCCCTCGTGTCTTCTCAGCATGAGGGTAGACCATGTCAAGTTGTGTCGCAGGTGCTCCCTAAATGTGGCCAATGCAAACGCAGCCGGAAGGGCTGCTCTCGGCCCAGGGTTGGGAGACTGTCCTTGAGTGGTGGGCGGAGATCAGGACGGACTCGCCAAAGTGCACTGGTTTCCTCCCTCCGTCACTGATGCGTCTCCTCACTGTGTACTATTTCCTATCGTTCTGATGTCTGCAGTCATATCCGTGAGCAATATAGGTGCTGCATTAAAATATTACCTTACTTAGGAAATTTCTGAAAACTCACCACAAAGATGTAAAGTTTCCTTCACAAAGTTTTTGACTATAGGGAACCTTTGAGCATTTCAAGAATTTCCATATTTAGACATGTGATTTGCTCTGTTTAGTTAGGGAACCATGAACCCACTAGGCAGTGTATACAAAATGACCTTAATGTGGACCACATTTGAAAGTGGCCCCCTGACACTCAGTCCCCGGGGGTGCAGGCTCCTTCCATGGAGCCCCAGACTGTCACCAAGTCTTCCCGGTCAGCTCCTTAGCGCCCCCCTAAACCCCCCCAGTTTCCTTGCTGTGTCACCCTGATTCTTTTGGTCCATAGCAGGGGCCCAATTCATCAACTACTGCAGTATCCAAGGATTATCTATGTGAATATGTCTCTCTAAACCAATGGTGGATTCCTCAAAAGCAGTATTCACTCCGCTTTTTGCATGCCAAGACATATACTGGGCTCTGAAGCTATAACACGGCTATCTGGTCGCTCACGGTCTAGTAAGAAAGAAAGAAAAGTCAGACTGGGATTCTATGAGAGTGTGGTTGATCCGGATCCCAGATGCACAGGTGCAAAGGAGCATAGAGGATGAGGGGCGACCACCATTCCTTTGTATGGCAGCTAACTGGAGGTTACTGGCTGGGCAAACAGGAGGTTCAGCCAAGCCATGTGGATCTATCTAATGAATGCCTGGCCTCACTAGCTGAGGCTTCCAGTACATTCAGTATGAATGGCACATGGCCTCATGCCCAGTCTGTCATATTGAAGCTGAATGTGCCCCAGCCTATCCTGTTTCGAGGATAAGCCCAAGGCTACTGTTGGTATTGCGTAGTTCTCACTTTGCTGGACCAATTCCTCCTTCCCTCGCAGAGACATGGGCTTGAAGGCAGTGCAGAAAAAGCCAAGACAAATCAGTCTTGGTCACCAGGTAAGTGGAAAATGAAAAACCCAAGAGGTGTAGAAATTCGTAGTCTTAGGAGGTGCCAGACCATGGTAAGAATATTACCACTTTAGGACTTGATTAGAGGGTGACTTCCTGTGATGATCAGAAACTTGAACTTCTTGGTTCCTACTAAACATACCTAGGGAAGGAATGTGTCCACTGTGTGGCGGACAGAAGCCAGATCCAGAGATTGCCCTTCTCTATGTGAGTGCTCAGATGTGGCGACTCCTCTGGATGGGTTTTACAAGAGGCATTTTGGCACCTGGTAAAAAAAACTAATGTCCTATGGAAGCCCAGGGTTCTCCTGGAGAGAAGGAAGGTGGGGCTGGGCATGCAGGAGGGCACTGTGCCTCCGTCAGTCTGCATGAGGCCCACTCACAGGAAAATACATTGTTCTGAGTACAGTGGACCTGACGTGTCCTCAGCTGCTGTTTATTATCTTTGAAAGTCGTTTTCCTGCTCTAGACCCGTGTTCCTCTGGTAGATTAGTAAATTCATAAATATTGGTCATTGCAGGAACATATTTTAAAAATTCATTGAATGCGGTGATTCCCTGAAAACAGTGTGCCCGGGTTTCAGGCATGAATCTCATCTAAATTGAAATGCCTTAGCGAAAACTTGCTCTAAAGCGTGCTATGAGTTATTTTAACTCAAAATTACTCAGTATGTGTGAGCTTAAATCAGATAGACCCACACCTGTATTTTGCCACAGTTTTTGGGTTTTTTCTTCTGTGTGTTGAGTAACAACAGTCTTCTTAAATCGTAGTGGCAGATAGCCAGAGGAAAGAGGTGTTAATGAGACTCAGTATAAATGGAATGAGCGCAGGACTGACAGCTTTCCATAGTGCAGCTGGCGTGGGATCGAAAAGACAGGTGGTGGCACGAAGCTGACCGATCACCTCAGATAATGATGAAAGAGTTGTGACAGGGGAGAGATTCAAGGATCACTGAGGAATCGCACGGGGCCAGGGAGGCGGGGAGTGGCCTGTGATGGTTGAGATGGATCATGGACTCTTCATCCCTCTGGTTCTCAGGTGAAAGATGAGATGACGGATAAGCAGACCCAGTGAGACGACACCAGGATCTGCGAGGAGCAGACCCGGGCTCACGGTGTTTGGGTGGGTGCAGGGCTGTGTTTGGCAGGAGGGAATGGAAAGAGTAGCCCAGGCTCCCCAGCCCTTCTGTGACTTTAAGGAAGGATGTTTGCTCGTGTACATTGAAGACTGTTGCTATTTTTACAAAGGTCATTTCTTTAATCCTTTCAATTCCGGGCTCTGAGATGGCCTTTGAATATTCAAGTGCTAGTTTTCCATTGCTAGTTTAATTAGGTCCTTTTCTGGGACTCTCCTCTCTTCTGTTGCCCACTTCTCTGCTCAGTGGCACATTTTTCAGAAAGCAGGCAAAAAAATAAAAGACAACTCAATCCCCTCACTTCTGGGGGATCTGTAGATACGCCGGATACCAGAGGAGGTCGAGTCATTCAGCTGATGGAAACTTTGGAGATGATCCTTTATTTTCAATGGCCTCTGCTCCTCCAGTAGCTGTAGAACAGATTTCATTTTCCCTGTAATGTCAGAGCTCAACTCCTGCTGGGCCTATTGACCACCAATAAGTCGGGGAGACAGGGTGAAGTGAAAGACATTTATACCCCCTGGCTGCAAAAATAAAATGGTGCGTCCTACTGTCTTGGGGTTTAGGCAGAGTCAAGGGACAGCTGGAGACTTCTGTATCAACAACGCGAAGGCAAGACCTTCGTCCCAGGGAAATACATGAGGATGAAGAGGGGCCCTTAGGAGTTCATAAATACAGGAGCTCGTGGGCAACCGAACCTCCTCAACAGAGATGATATGAAAATTGAAATTTTTGTGTTACCAATAGGTTTTTAACATTCGGGGGATGAGAGCAAAAGGGAAAAATTCTATTACTCTTACCAGGTGACATAAAATCACCTTTCAGATTTCCCTGCAGCACAAATAGAAAACAATAGACTCGGTCAGCTGGGGCCGGAAATGTTGAGCGCTACACACCTGCTAGGATGCTTACCTGGGAAGCACGGGATTTCCGTGGGATTTGTTTCATGGTTTTTGTCTTAGCCCGTAGATCAAGTGGAGCTTATGGAAGATTGATCAATTTCAGTTAATGTTAAAAATTAGTTCAAGACCGTTTTGGAGAAAAATAGTCCTTTTCTGCAATTTCCTGGTAATGCCCTGAAATCTGAGCAGCAATCTTTCTCTCTCCCTTCTACTACTTGGCTTTGTGAGAAATTCCCCTAATGGGTGAGATTTGGCATTGTCACCCTTGAAATTAAATGCTGGTGTTTAAAACTTCATTTTTATAAGAAGAACTTGACATTCATAATTTTTATATCTTTGATTAAATAACTAAAAATACATTACTATTGGGTTAATAATTACTCTAGATATGTTCAGATTTTTGACCATTCCACTGCATTATTATGGCACAGAAGCAAAATTTCACTCATATATTTGACTTAAATGGCAGTCTTTAGGGATTTGAATCAGAAATTATAAGTTCTACTGCAATTTACATGTTAAGTTCTGTAACCCCGTGATAGTTCAACCATTTGTTAAAAAAAACAGTAGGTGGCCTGTGGTCTGATTTTCAATGAATAATTTTATTTTACATCCAGCACAAGGTCCAGCTGAATGTTTCATTACATTAAAATTTCACCAAGTGACATAAACCTTGTAATTAAAAAAGCGTTAACATTTTATAGAGTGCCCAGATAATTTTTGAAAACATTGATATATTCCTTCAAGATGTGGCTGGGCCAGAACTACAGAAATTTTGTCACGTCACATCCTTAGACATGGTTTCATTTAAATTATTTAAGCTGTGAATTTTTCTTTCCTTTCCCAATGAGGAACCTTAAGGAATTCAATGGAAATGAGGAATTACGTGATTACTTAGCACCTGACTTTTGGAACATACTCCAAAATCATTTAAACATGGCTTTATGTTTCTGCATTGCAATTCATTTCTTTTGGATTTTTAAAATTATTTTAAAATGGCTCACAGTTTATTACTGTTGCCTTGTTCATCTCACGTTTCTTTAATTAGTAGTGCTTTTCTGGCATGTCTTAATAAAGGGTAGAAAACAGCATTATCATAGCAGTTATCTGTCTCCTGCAAGGAGTCCCAGAATTACCCATGCCATCCACATCCCAAAATACACATCTTGCCCACAGGCACCCGTAGGGTCTGCACTGTGCTGACATTATTCTTAGACACTGCCTGGGACTTCCAGGAATGGTGTCCCAGCAACAACCAATCAGTATCCACCTATGATCCAGCGCCACCGTACACATTTGGGGAGGGACGACGACTTCTGGGAAACATTGAAAAAAATACCTTACCGTCTGTGTTCAAAGCAGAGGGAGAATGAAAGAGATAGCTGACAATGCCACCTAGCCATTCACAGGTGGGGAGAGCTCCTGGGAAGTATTGTGCAAGTGCAGAAACACTACCTGTCAGATGGAATGGTCCTTCTTTGTGGGTCTGCAAAAATCCTCCAGTCCCCATCTTTGGGGAGTAGACAGAAGGGTGTTTTCCTGTGAGAAGACATCTAGACCTTTGGTGTTCTTGTAGCATTCTTTGGATGTTGTTGGCTTTCTTGCTTTGTATTTGTGTATGTGTGGGTGTAGTGAGAAGGAATTTTTTTTCCCTTACCACAATCTGAATTGTTAGTACATGTGACCTGGGGCTTTTAAAAGGAAAAAAACAGATGTATACATTGAAATCCATAGACAAACGCTTGGAGAAGCCTGTAGCTTTGACTCTGCGTGGTCCTGTTGCCCTGAACAGGCTCCGTTTCTCTAGCGCATGGTTGAACCTCAGTGTGTAGACCTATTCCTGTGCCTGTCAGTCTCTCTGTGTCTCTTTTCCCAGGTGCCATCTTCTGACTGCCAGTAAAGTGCCACTAATTGGGCTGTGAGTTCCAAAGGAAGTAGGAACAGGTTAGAGACCCGTGGATCTCCACCCCAGTAGAAACAGAATGAGCCACGTCTTTTAATCCCCACAAGAGACAGATCAACGGAAAACAATGAGAGCTGCACTGACTGAGATCTGTGACTGTCTCTTTTACCAAAAGGTAAATGAACAAAAGTGATATCACCAAGTGGCAAGAAAGAAAATAAGAGAAAAAAAGATGAGATCTGCTGTGCTCCTTCCTAGCTGCAGGCACTCCTTTTAGACTTCTCTCCTATTTCTTTAAGATATTTGGTGATGAACCCACGAATCTTTTGTGAAAGACATTTTTCTGATTGGGTTCTACCAATTAGGGAAAAAAAAGCGTGGAATATTAATATACAGCAGGCAGTTCATACGGTTCTTTGAAATGCCAGTCTTGAGAATATGGGGCTTCGTGAAATACCTCAAACATAAAAGTTTTTGGTTTTTTTTAGTAGTAAGAATGAATAAAGGGAAACCTCCAGGTAAGGTTTGAATCTAAAATTTCAGGGCAAAGTGTCAAAGCTCACAAGAGGCAAGGAAAAGTTGTCCCCCAAAGCAGCGATCATGGCCACAACTTGAACCAGCCCACGAGAACAGCTGTCGATGTTTAGACAAGAAAAGTGGGACGGGGAGCCTCTGTGGTTTCCTCCTATTGAGGTAAAAACCCAGGATGAGTCACGATTTCAGAGGAAATATCTCTAATGGAGGGCGGCACAAGATGCCACATTGTGCAATGGTCCTGTGCTGTCTTAACTTGTAGTTTTCACAACTGAGGTGGGTAAGTGGGCATAAGAACTTCATGCACGCTCATCACTTTCATGTTGGAGCGGTTTTTAATACATTTCTCTTTTTTAACAATTTTTCACAACTGGAAGTCTTCTCTATTTGAAAACTATGTTTCTTCTTTTTCTTTTTCTCTCCGTGTCTTTTGGGTGGATTCGGTCCCCTCTAGGGAAAAACTATAGACTTGAGTCCCAGGAAGAGGAAGGAGGAGCCCATGCTGCCATCTGAACACCATCCAACCGGTTTCCAGGAGCCGGCGCCGGGCTCCCGAGAAGATGCCCAGTGGGCCCTGAGCTCGTCTCCGTTTGCCGTGGGGATGGTTCTGTCCCTTGAGGAGCCTTCACGGACACAAGAAGCTTAAACTTTTTGACATAATGCGATCAAGGAAAATTTTTCTTAAAGTTATCAAGAGAATAAGGTCTATAAATACACTGATACAAGGTCAGTCCCCCCAAGAATTCGAACCCATTTTCTGTGAAGCCTTTGGGGCTGTGTAAGTCCAGCGACGGTGCGCTTTTCTTACTGAGCGCTGTTGTCAGCATGAGTAACAGATCCCGCCCAGAGAGAGGAAATACCCAGGAAAGATGGCAAAATGCTAATTTTAGCACTTAAAGATTAGTGGATTGGAGAATATTTTATGAAATTGTTCTTGATTAGTCACTTTGTGATTTAAAAAAATGGTTGGCCAATAAGAAATAATGAATGACGATAACACTCGAGACTCCTATATGTCTATTAAAAGTAGACTCGGTTTACGCCTTGGGGTGTTTCTGGTGAGAATTTTCCGCTAGCCCTGAAAAATTTCCTCTCTTCCGCATTTCCCTATGTTCCCTCCCTCTGACACTTTTTTCCTCCTACATAAAACTAAACAAAGCTAAGAGGCGACAAACACAAATAATCTTTCCTTATGGAGACATTTCAGTGGTCGATTAAATTTGAGAAAAAGCTCAAAAAACGTTTACATCTTGTCCGATCTATTTTCCTAGTTCAGAATATTCAAAATATCCAGCTCTAGTGGTTAAAAGTCCCAAATAAACAATACATGACCGTCATACACACCTGAGAGACTTTTTACATGAGTCACTATGCTAAGTGTCTGAAGCTGATGCAGCTTCCTCAGAAAGGACAAGTGCACAACCAAAAGTAAAAACAAATTAATTTAAAAATATATTGGCATCTGTACTGGACTATATATTCTTTCTGTTTCATCTGTATTTACATAGAGCATGTGCTGAATCCTGAAGGCTTATGCAAGTTATGTTAAATGCTGGCTTAGAGGGAGAAATAACCCCTAAAAATGGTGAATAAACTGTGAGACAGTCTCCGCAGATCCCAGCCTGGATGGCGTGCCTCTGTGTCCAAGAGAGATTTCTGTTCAATTTGGCTGAATAGTTTCTAATAAAAATGCTTCCTTAGTTCCATTGTGTATCTTTTCTAGGAAAGAAAAAAAAAATACCCTTTAGAGCAAAAGAGGTTTATCTCACGGTGTTTTGAAACAGTTTTGGTCACGTAGTTTTCTCTAAGACTGTCTCCCCCTCCCCAACCCCCATTCAATTTTCCCCGAGGCTAACAATTTTATATCCAAAGTAAATCTAGCTAAAATTAAGAAACAGAGCATACAGCTGCCCTTACTCGTGGCCCACAGATGTTACCAAAATCTGATTAAAAAGCCCTTAATCTCCTGCTGTACCTTTTCATTAGTGTAATAATCATTTTTGCCAAATATCTAGCAGAAGGGGGGAAAACGGAGAGAGAGAAGAAGAGGTTTTGATCATCAGGATGGCTGCGAATGTGCGTGGACCTAGCGGTGAGAATGAGGAGTTGAGGTAATCCATGTGCTGAAATATTTTTGCTTCTTTTTCTAGAAAATGTGCAATTTGGTCAGGCAGAAAAAATTGAACAGAGCCTTCCAAGCAATAAATCACTGGATTGCTGGTGACATTCATACAATGCGGATATAGTGTTAACTGTACGAGTCAGACAGCCCCTCCTGCACCCAGCCTGTCCCTAGGAGGTGACCTTGTGACGGTGCAGTAATCAATCATCCTGGCGTAGGACACACTGTTTTTGTTTAATATTACACTATTGGAATATATAGTAAACAAAGTGTAAAGGAAATTTGGAGAGCGAGCACTATATAAGGAATTCTGTAATATGTCTGCTGCCTGCGGAGAATCACCCTACTCCTTGCAGCCTGTGAACATCGAGTTTACCAACTTCACGGCGTTCCACACCAGCCTATCTGCATCTCCAAGCTGGCTTTGCTGGGACGGAGCACTGAGCACAGAGACAGCAGTTAAAATTTTAAGGGAAATAAAACCAGAAGTTTGTAGAGACTGGAGACATAATTTACAGCTCTCCACTGGGAGAGACTTTTGAGGCTCACCTCTTTGTCTTGTTTTGGTTTTATTTTTCCTTTCACACTTCCCCCAGTATTTTTCTGACCGAAATACTTGGAAAGAATGGAATCTGATTTCAGAAACACAAATTCAGGCACACATCTTGACAAGTCCACATTCCCCAGAATATTCTGGAAGGGAAGTGAACCAGAAACTGTGGCATAGTATTTTGGGTGTTAACACAGGCCAGCTCCTCCTGGCCTCATGCATTCCCTTCCAAGAATCTATTGTCTTTAAAGTGAGTTACATGCACATAAAGTGGGAATAAAAAATTGGGAACACGGGGCCTCATTAAGCGGCTGGTTGTTATTCTCAGTGTGGGCCAGTTTGGGGCCAGGCTGATCCCCACCATTCATTGCTACTGACGAGATCGAATTTTATTGAGGAGATTTTCAAAGAGAAAGAGGTTTAAATAAATTAATCACGACAAGCAAAAAGACCCTCTTTTTTTCTCAGCCATTCAGCATTTCCTCCAGGTGGTGAGCCCTTTTGGACAGGATGTTGCGAAGCGTATTTTGATTCTATTTGTTAAGAAAGCACCAACACGCCTTCCTTAAAAAGTGGTGGAATTGGATTTGTTTGGGATGTAGCATCATCGGTGGGGATTTTGGGCCTGAGTGAAGGGGAGAATTGGACTCCAAACACACGTAAGTGGAGAACTTTTCACAGCCCATTGAAGTGGCACGTTTTAGTTCACTTCACATCCAAACATTTTCTCCCCAACATATTGGAGTTTTCCCTGATTCTCATGGAAGATCAGCAAGTCAGAAACAGTCAGTTGATTTTCACAATGTGAGTTCTGGGGCCTCTAAATGAGCGTGATAATCATACAATCCGAAGGAAAACAATGGTAGAGTATTTAAAATCAATGTTGTGAAATGTATTCAGAAAGATCGACAGCCGCACATTTCCCATGTGGGCACAGAGCTCATTTCAATCACTGGAAATGAGGTTCCAGGATGACACATCCAAGTTTCTCTTGTAGTGCTCTGTGAGCAGCAGCATCAGTCTTGGTGGGAGTGTGGGGGTCAGCAAAGCCCCTTCTTGCACAAGATGTGGGATGGTGGGAGAGGCGATACTGGGGAGATGCTGGTTCTGATGAAAACCTCAGGATGGCTAGACAATGGTAAGAAAAGTCTGGAATGGAGGGGATATCAGAGGCCACAAATGTCCAAGTAAAAGATCTTGTCCCTTGCACAAGATTGGCTTGGTGAGGTCAACGGAGGTCCCAAATTGACTTATGCAAGTTGAAGTGGTTTGGTCAGCCTTTGACAGCAAGGCGGTTAGGATTGTGTGGTGTGTGTATTAGTAGAAAGCTTTTATATAGCCAGAAGCAAACTTCACTTCATTTTTATATCAAGCATCCTTAAAAGAGGCAGCACACAACAGATTTGTCAGTGGGAGGGAGGGATGGAGGAACATGGCAACACGGATAAACGACGCCTTGTCTGGGACCAAAATGGCCTCTGGGAAGCAAGGACAGAGACTGGGGAGCAGAAGGAAAATCTGTGAGGCACAAAGGCACACACAGGCATGCACACACACTCACACACGTGCACCCACCCCTCGCCCCCCGTACATTCACACACACACGGCCGACTCTACCTGGAGTCAAGTGTCTGGAGCACAGCCTGGGCACCTCTCTGCAGCCTGTGCCAGGTGCAGGAGGAGCTGAAGCCTGCCTCTGCAGGGCCAGCAGAAGGCATCTGAGGCATGAATGACCCCTCCTTTTGCTTCTTTTGAAACAATCCAGAAGCCCCATTCGCAATGCTGTGTGTGGCTTTGTTAATCCAAAACATTAAAAAAAATCTGTGGTCAGTAAACATGGGACCTTCCAAACCATCTTTGAGGAAAGACATTGTAGCCCCTGAAATGGCACCCACTTTTAAGTAGCAAAACCTCTTGAAAAGCTCTATCACTTGGAATCAGCAATATTTATTTCTTTTCCTTGTTGAAATACGTGTTGCTGTGTGCTCAGTACTCGAAGCAGAAAGATTTTTATCGCCACTCTCTGACTAATCTTCCTCCGTTATGAGCTATATGGTTATTTTAAACATGTTGTCCTTCCTGCCCTTTGCACTTTTTCTTGTCGTTGCTAACACTTCCTGGGGCAGAGGTTGTTCGAGATGTCATGCCTCCATATACAATTCTCTTCTTGAAGAAATACTACTGTTGCCCCCAGCAGGGGCGAATCGAGAGCAAGTGGTCTTAATATGCAGCAAGAAATCTACAGACAACTGAATCCAATTTGCATAGCTTTAGCTGTGCTAAAATTCTAGTCTCCGAAGGATAAATGCAAAAAAATGCAGTCTATCTTTGTGTGTTTAATTATCTGACTTTTAGCTAGCTAAGTTATAATTGCTACAATGAGCATTTAAAATATTTTGGGCAAAAGCAGTGAGCATTTTTCAAATTACTGATAAGAAAATTATTTGAGCGAATTAAACAAAAACATGGAAAAAATAAGACCATAAGAATTCATTTTCTGGGATGGTTAAAATGAGAGGTGACATAAATTATTAGCATCTTGTGATTCCATTTAATCCACTAACGTTCCCAGAAGTCCCATCTTTAATATAAATATGTTTACGTAGTTTTTAGAAACCGAAAGAAAAGTGTGAGACAGAATATCATCTCCTCTCCTTAAAGATGCTATGCATTTATTTTATAGTTAAAACTGTACAATATTCATTTGGAGGGCTAATCTTATATTTAAAAAAGAAAATCAAAATCTAAGATTCATTGTTTGGTCTTGAAATTCCTCACAAACAATAGAAATGGAGCGTCTATAAAAAATGTCTTGTTTTCAACCTTAAGGAGAGAAATGAATGTTATTCTGCAAATTTCTTTTCCTTTAAAAGTGTTGAAGGACTGGGCTCGTGTACTATGAGACTCCAGCAGCAATTTATTGATTTGAGATCATAGTAATGTGCACTTTAGAATCTTACCTCCGAAACCCTCAAACATAAAATATTTCAAACAAAATATCAAGAAGAGAAATACTACTCAGAGCCATTTGAATGTGAATTTGTTCCCGGATTCACTTTTGGGGGTGTGCGTTCTAAATATCTCTTACAAATGTTTGTTCAAGGAAAATAAGTCAGACTTTGGCCAATTATGTTTCAAAGGATGCACACAAATTAGGGACTCCATAGAATTAGGAAATAGCTGTTAGTCTTAGGTACCTGGAAAGAAAACAGGACAAAATGTTCAGAGGGTTTTATCTTTTGTTTCATCAACTGCTATTGTCAAGCCTGCTATTATGCACCTTTAGAAAGCAAAAGAGCTGCAGAATTATTTGTTTTGTATTAGGAAATACATTGATAAGCTTTATCAGGTATCCACATTTTCAGTAGTTTTTCTAAATGTCAAAGACGTGCCTTTTGCATTAAATAAAACCAAGATGAGAGAGAGAGAAGTCTGCTGACAGGTTACCTGGAATTCAACACATCAATACTATCAGAGCCGTATGGGTTCCTTCGCAGAATCACATTACATACCAATTGCAAAGCCTCAAATCTTTGGGGAATGTTCATTTTTGCTCCAGTGCCGTCACCGAGTCCCACCTCCTGTAACAGTAATGGGTGTCAGGTAGAGTTTGGACCAGACAGGATTAAGCTATCACCCCCCCTGCTGTGTGTTAATTTATTGTTTCAGACATTTTCATATCTGATTCATTTTCACCCACTCCACTGCGGTTGCACAAAGTTCTCAGTCTCCGCCAGTCCAAGTAGCCCTGGAGTGAGAATACCTGGTGCCGTGAAATGGCTTTCTTCGAAGCACACAGCGCAGGTACGACCCTCAGAGAGCGCAGCTGTGCTTACCCCCAGAGCAGGGAATAGGACTCGCTCCCCGGGCACACGGCGATCGAGGCAATAAGCTTAGGTGTGATACAAAAGCCAAAATATGGGCTTTTTAGTAAACAAGAAAGGAAATTGTGATGCTGCCGGAGATCCCAGTGCTAGACGTCTTTAGGAAATGGTGTTATTTCCTCAAGAAAATACAGGGTCACAGCTGCTTGAAATTTACATCAAAAATATCTTCTCCCTGGTTTTGTTTAGCGATTATGTAGAACCTGCTGGAAAGACGTTCGTTTCTGTTTGTCAATGGGATGCGTCGGGTTCCCCCTCTCCAGCTTTGCCCCAGGCTCAGCCGGCTGTGTTGCTGGAGTGGAGGCAGAGTCAGACATCCAAGCAGTCCAGAGGAAGGACTTGGGGAGGAGACAGGGCTGTGTTTTGTTATTCCGTTCCTCTCAAAAATTCTCTAGGCTGATTTTTAAAAAATGACTTAATTCGGACAGTTAAGTGGGGCAAGCAAGGAAAAGATGTTTGCAAACTCGAGAGGTGGTGGAACCTGAGTCCCTAAACCGGGAAGCATCAGAGAGCCATTTGTGTCTTGACGATAACGGGCCGTGCTGTCTGTCAGCCTGCGTTTGCACACATCTTCCCAGGGAAAAAGCAAGTTTCTGATAAAAGCGCTGGTGAGGCTCCTGGGCGTGGGGAGAGGCCCCTGCCTGCCGCTCTGCAGAGGGAGGGCTAACAGCTTCTGAGAATAATCACAGAGGGATGTTTTTTCCGTCAGCGCAACTCCCCTTATATCCTGATCCTTACAACTCACCTGGGAGATCTAAGTTTAAAATCTAGCTCGGTTTTATATTGAAGGCTCCTATTTAAAAAGCTGACAGATAACTGGAGCAAATTTTTACTCGTTTTCCTTCAATGAACAAACAGAGACCCTTGTTGTTCCAGGTACAATGACGAACACATGACCAGTGAGCGTCTCTGGGCCTCTCTCTCGGGCGACTAGTTTTAAAAATCAGGCCATGACTTTTATTAGCATTACATGCCTCGCTTGCCATTTGAGAAATAATTGCAGAGTCACACGTTGTCAGGAACACAGACCAAAAAGCATTGTCTCACATTGACAGGAAAAAGAAAAAGATCCCAGAGCCCCAGTTTTGGTGGTTGCTGTTAAAATTAAAATGCTACTGTGAATATATTGAATAGGCGGGGACTACTAAAAGCCCATGGGGTGGATGTACAGAAGTGCACATACAGGTAGAAAATACATATAACCCGCATCCGAGATAAATTAGGTCCCATATAAAGCAAGCTTTTAAAAAGTAATCAATTAGTGAAGAATGAAATGCAATTAATATAGGGACACACATCCTTCTTCAGATGAGCTGTGGAAATGCCTGCACGTGTTGGACCCGGCCAGGGTATATTCTCCATTCGACTTTATTGAATTTCTACTAAGACGGCAGACTAAAGTGATTTTTAACACTTATCAATTGGATTTATGATTTCTGTGTCATCCACCCTGTTTCTGACATTAGGAAATGTTCAACATGAGGGAATCATTCAATGACTTTTTTTAACTACACTATAAAACATTTTAGTCTCCTCTCTTGCTGAAATCCATAAATGGCTAATTTAATCTCATAGTCATACAATTGGAATCCGTGAGTTTCATCTGCTAATTATTTGGCACTGTTTTGATGTTTTAAATCATTATGATCTATCGTGTGATGAGGACCGCTGCCTCAATCGTGGAGATAAACTCTGGCCTGTGGCCCTGGGCTTGTCCTGGCTTTTTCAGTAAAAACATAAAATCTTTGCCTTGGGAACTGCAGTGTGGATGAGGCTGTGTTTCCAGAACACTCTGCGTCTGCATCTGAGAGGATTCTGCAGGCTCCCCCGTGCGCCCTGCCACAGCGGACAGCAGACTCCTCTGGGGCTGAGAAACCAAGAGTACACCCATCATCCATGAGTGTTTGGGAACTAATTGTAAAGTATTTCTGAAATTTACAAAAAGGCAACTCATGTTTAAAGAGCTTTAAAGAAAATCTTTAAAACCAGTTTTTCTTTTTTTTGTTTTTCTGTTGAATCTTTCAATAATAATCTCTCTCTTTTTTTTAGAGCTGGAATAAAGGAGTCAAAAATAGCTCACTTCTATTTTTTATTTTATTATTATTATTTTTTACCTGTGTTTTTTAGTCTGGGAGCCCTCACTTTTCAAAGGTGATACCAGTTCAATTTTAGCATTTGTGAAAAAGATGGCTGTGTTTATTTCTGGGCTTTTTGAAGGCAGATGGATCGTATGACTTGGGAGGGGAGGAGAAAGAGCTGGATATTCGTGCATGTGGAAATCCATCTTTCTCACCCTCTCTCTCCCTCCTTCACTCTCTGGCTAATTAACAGCACGCCTGTTAGCTGGCTATATTTTATCTGCGACTTAGGGGCTTGCTGCGGTTTTCTGGGAGGTTGCTGCTGATTGAGCCGAACGTCTGTGTGTCTGGTTACAAGGAAACGGCTCGGCACAGCGGGGACAGCCTGTTGTACCTCGTGTATCGACTGTGCATTGGCCCTGGATGTTTCATTTCATATATCATTCCCAACTTGCAGCGCTGTTTCCTGAAGTCAAATAACCCTCTCCTTCACTCCCATTACCACAAATCATTTTGTAATCCAACTCCCCGAGTAGTGTTAGGACACGAGCAGAGCGATAGAAGTCACAGTGGTGGTGGAGTTACTGGGACGACCAGCTCTGGAGTCAGAGAAATGGTTCGGCTCCCTACCTGGCCGAGACATGGTCACCACAGGCCGCCTAGATTGGGATGTCTTTTTAATTTTTCATCTCCACGTGATGGGGGAGGAAGAGAGAGTGAGGGAGCTCAGGGTGACTTCTCACCCTCCAGCTCTCTGTTGTGGGGGCTCATCCTGCAGGGGAGCTCTATGCCTGTTTGGGTCTCAATCCTAGCAACGAAGGTCAGACCACGGAGAGGCACTGTGGGGTCACGACCACCTCAACAGACCCCTCCCACAGGGCCTGCTGCTGCCACTAACTCGTCCTTGGCAAGTTGTTACCACCAGGGCAGTGGGGCTGCGAGAGCTGTGGCACCCGGGGCCCAGGAGAGGGTTTGTCAGGGGACTTTGAGAAGCCAGCCACTGTCCGCCGTCTTGGAGGCTGTAGATGAGTTCCCTGTGGGGTCATTGCCCAGGGGCCAGGCATCCCCACCTGTGCGGAGCCAGAGAGGCTCTGGGGAGGGTTCGTTTCTCTGTTTCCATATTTATTTTTAATGTTCTGAACATAAGCTTTTAAAAGAAGTGTTGGAAGAAAGACATAGCAGAGTAGAAAGTGTGAGCCTTACTCCCTCCCATCAAATAACTTTATTCACACAAACGTCTGTTAATTCATAAAGTCTCCCCCACACATACTAGGGGATCCGTGGTGTTTGAGGACCTTAAACACAAAGTGTTGTACTAACCCAAGTAAACTGAGTGCAAAAGTTATTCATACAAAGTTACCAGTTTCTGTGCAATAAAAGGAAAGAAAGAAAAATAAATTAACTAACATTTGAAACTGAGTTTTCCTCCCACTTGTGCCATCAACTGGTATGGGGCCAGGGAAATGGGGCAGCTCCTCTTGAAAATGACAGTGTTGGTGATGGCCATGGGCCCGTCTCCAACATGCTCCGGCTCAGACAGCTTGGAAGGCTGATTCTTCCTTGCTTTCAATCCCAGTCTCAACCGGAACGTTAGTGAGCTGGGACTGACAGAGGATTTACACTACCAGCCTGTCTCTGTTTCCAGAATCTTCTTATAGTGATAAAGACCATGCCTCTGTTTGTTTTTCAGTGCATCAAAGCAGCCTTCCTTTTATAATAAGCCTTCCTCCTATTGTGAGGTGACAATAAGATAAGTGGCCGTCGCCATAATCTATTTTGTGAGTCACTGCAGGAACCCTTTCTCTCCCTGCTTCCGTGGAGTTTGCCACCAGAGGGGAAGAAAAACGACTCTTCAGGGGAATCGTTTGATCCTAAATATGACACTCTGCACTTGGCACAGCAAGCACAACTCATCATGGCCTCACTACGCCACAAAGACAGGCATACAAAGCTGCGCTTGCCCTTTCTCAGGAGAAACTGAGGGCCAGCGAGGTGATGTGTGCCACTCCAGAGCCAAGGAAAACCAGGCATGTGGTCCAGAGAGAGCCAGGACGCCAGGCAGTCGCCAGCTCTAGGAGTTGTGCTTCTCCTGCAACTCGTCAGCCTCACGTGGTGGTGACAAGGCCCTTCAATAACGTGTCAGGTTCACAGAGCCCGTGCCTGCTGCCAGGGCCCCATCGAGCTTTCTCCCACCCGCACCAGCACTCACCTCCCCATCGCACCTCAGACCTCACTAAGGAACCTGAGAGAGTGCCCCTCTTCAGTGCAAACCAGGGCTCTGGATCTCAGCTCTCCGTCCTGCTTCCTGAAAGAGGAAATTGTTGGGTGTATGCTTTATCTTTTTTCTTTTCTTGCTTTCTTTTTTTTTTTTTTTTAAAGATTTTATTTTCTCCTTTTTCTCCCCAAAGCCCCCAGTACATAGTTGTATATTCTTCGTTGTGGGTTCTTCTAGTTGTGGTATGTGGGACGCTGCCTCAGCGTGGTTTGATGAGCAGTGCCATGTCCGCGCCCAGGATTCGAACCAACGAAACACTGGGCCGCCTGCAGCGGAGCGCGCAAACTTAACCACTCGGCCACGTGGCCAGCCCCTCTTGCTTTCTTTTTTTGATCCTAAGGTATACTCTCCTTATTTAGACAAGAAAAACACATTTATGTGTACTGATATTTTCCAAGAAAGTAAATGCAATTTGCCTTGAACTATTGTCAAAATTATCAATGTAGGTAAATACAGAATGTTTTTGGTCGTTGCCTTTGTTCTCTCTCTTTTTAAAATTAGGACAATTTTTTAAGAGCAGTTTTAGATTCACAACAAAATTGAAGGGGAGGCACAGAGTTTTAAGCTTGCTCTCTGTCTTTTCATGACTTGAGAGCTCATTTCTCTTTAGCACTGAATACTATTCCATGGTCTGGACGGACCACGGTTTATTTATCCATTCAGCTATTGAAGGGCATCTTGGTTTCTTCCAAGTTCGGGCAATTATGAATAAAGTTGCAATAAACATCTGTATGCAGGTTTTTATGTGGACGTAGTTTTCATCTCCTTTGGATAAATACCAAGGAGTGCGATTGCTTTGACTTTTGAGTCTAGATTTTCTTGGTTAAGGAGAAATTAACTACAGTCAGCTGAATAATGGTCCCCTGAACATGTCCATGTCCTAATCCTTGGAAACTACAAATGTTACCTTACGTGCCAAAAGGGACTTTGCAGATATGAGTAAGTTATGTCTCTTGAGATGGGGAGATTATCCTTGATTCTCTGGGGGTCAATCGCAAGGGTCAGCTAAAGAGGGGAGCAGGAGGAATGAGTTACTAGTAGGAGAGGCGACAAGAGAAGCAAGAGGTTAGAGTGATTCAGGGAGGGGGCAGGAGCCAAGGAACGCAGACACCTCTAGAAGCTGGAAAAGGCAGGGAATGGAGTCTCCAGGAAGCCTCCAGGAGGAGTGAAGCCCTGATTTTAGATTTCTGACCCCAGAACTGGAAGAAGATAACTTTGTTGCTTCAAGTGACTAAGCTTGCAGTAATTTGTTACAGCAGCAACAGAAAACTAAGACCTTGCATAGCATGCTTCCTCCTGGGAACGCTGAGTCTTTTGTTCCCAAGGGAACTCCAGCCCATCTTAACTGGACTCTGTTTAATGATCTTCCTTTGACTCTAGCAAAACTTGTGTGGTGTGTTGGGACAAGGGAGAGCTAACTTTCATCTCCGTGGAAGGTGTGAGCGAATCCAAATTGTTTTTGAGGTTCAGAAGAGTAGGTTTGCTAGTCCTGATGTTTGAAAAATGTGAGTACCTTTGTACTCACTGATTGGCTGCCCACTTAGTATTTCTGACAGTGCTAAATCCCAGGAAGGTCTCATGAGAAAGGCTGATCATGTGAGAGGGTCCAACTAATGATATTTGGACAAATTCTGGGTAAGCAACCGAGTTTTAGATGCTCTTCCAACCCAAATGTGGGAGCCGTGTGAAATTTACACATCATTCCTTAGTGGTCTGCGGGTTCGGCAGGAGTTGTGAAACAGGAACCAGAAGAGGCTTGGAGAGCAACCCAGTCATGACCCTGGGGCAGGGGAAATTGCTTAAAACCCCATCGTAAATATATCCTGCCCCTCGATGCAGAGCCTTGCAAAGAGAACAGCGTTGAGCTGCTGGAGTGAAAGCCCGGAGCAGTTTCATGTGGTTTTCAGCAAAGCTCTGCCTTCTTTGATTGCGCCAGCCAAGCAGGTGACCACCTTGCCCGAAATAAGTCTCGCAGCAGCCCCTCACAGCTGAACCTCCCCCAAATAAACATTATGGAGAGTCACTAAATTTCCCACTAAATTCTAAGCCCTTCCCTACTTTTAATAATCTACTTCCTGATTTCTAGGCTTCCTTACCATTTGCTAAATGGATCTTCTCATGAGATTTTCCAACCAAAGAGGTCTGGAAAAGCCTCCTAAATTGTGTGAGGTTCACACATTTCTTATGAGCATATTCTATCCCTTCAACCTTTCTGAACTGAGCCTGCTCCCTTCTGCTGAAGGGAATGGAGCATCTTGAGGATGCTACAGTGTTGGTAACATGCATCATTTTTGTCCCCTGCTCTTATATTTTGGGCTTACTAATACAGCTGGTATGTACATCATTTATATTTTTAAAATTTTTGATAAGCTGGTTAGATTTAATAGTAAATAAAACACTAAGTAATGTAATAGTAATTCAAACACTAACTAAGCTTATTTATGGGATGTGCCTTATGAAATCACACACACACACACACACACACACACTCAGATGTTTCCACGGAATCACAAATAAGGTGAAATGGCTTCAATTTACCTTTGAAACCACATCTTTGACTCCAAAGAAATTGTATAAAGCATTGTAGGAAAAAAACTCAGAAGGAAAATGTGCTAAAAGTGAAAACTCAATTTTGATAGATGTAGCTCCATTTTGCACTATTCTAGCTGTTGGAAACGGTTTGAGAATGGTCAGGTCATCCCTGTGCTATTGAGATTTGCCATCAAAAGAACAGGAAAGAGGATCAAACTCTGACTATAATTCTGAATCGTCCATGAAATACTCGCTGCCAATTTAGCGTGACATAAAAGCCTGAACTAATTGACATGAAGTTAGATAATAGGGACGCTCTGGGCTTTCGATAGGCTTTCCACAGAGCCATTTAAGAAGAACTGATCTCAGCTGTAACTCGCCCAAAACTGGTTCTTTGCTCTTTGTGTTCTGTTAACAGTCAAAGCACAGATTGAAATAAGGAGCCACATGGTGGACTGAGCAGAAACTTTCTATACCTTGGGGACTGCCATAAATGCCAGGAAATGACATAAGAAACTTTGAAATAATCAATGCACTAAAACAGTGGAAAAAGAAACGGGAAGGGTAGTGAATCAGAAATTTGTAGGAAGCTTTGAGAAATAGAAAGAGATGAGATACAAAATGAGGAAAGCCTCAGTCCACAGCCCTTGAGGCAAAGCTGGGAGACAGGAGACCCTGGAACCTGGACTGGACGCTCAGCTGCATCCCCTGGAGCACCTGCGTTTGCGGAGCAGCGTCTGTAGGAGCTGGCCGACTGGAAGCCACCTCCCACTCAGGGCTGAGGGCTGGGCAGCATCAGCACCAGCCCAGGCTTGAGCCAGAGGGAGGAGATTGGAGCCAGGGAGGCCTAGGGTCCCAGGAGGGATGAGGAGCCCTGCTGTCAACCACAAAAGAGCAGAAGGGGAACAGAGGAAAGCCATTTAACAAAGAAGTGATGGGAAAATGCTTTCCAGAATTGACTAAATACCTGAGTCTTCAGATGGAAAGACTGAGTGCGGAGCGGGGCTAAGGGAAAACCTTAGCCTCGTTACTGGTGAATTTCTAAGCACTGAGGGTAAAGAGGAACGATTAAGGACTTTCAGAGAAAGGAAAAAAGAAGCACAGCTACTTGTAAAGATTCAAGAATCATATTGGCTTGCAGCTTCTCACCAGAAACACAGGCAGAAAACACTGGAACTTTGGATATTCCCAAAATTCTCAAGGAAAAGCATTCTGACCCCAGAATTGTATACTCTGCCAAATTAGCATCCAATACAAAAGCAAGATCAAAGCATTTTTATTCTTCGGGGACCCAGAAAGCTTACTTTTGCTAGACTGTCCCTGAGGCAATAACTAGAGAACGGTCTCCAGAAAGAGTCAGACTAAGCAGATGAGTTTAGTGATTGAGTCTGCCTTTAACTGAACATGACCTTTTCTGCAGGCTCTTTAGCTCCTTGGAAACTCAGTTTTCTCAACTGTAAAATGGGGTAATAACAGCTTCATTTGCAAGGATACTATGAAGACTAGCAAAAATGAGCATAAGGCTGCCACAGTGACTCCCACACAACAGGTGGAGAATAAATCTTTCTGCAATGAATGAATAAGCTATTTTTTTTTCTAGCCTCCCCTGCATTGGCTAAGCTTAGATTCACTGATGCTCAGGATAGAATCCAAGCCAAGTTTTTGAAATTATCATTGCCAGGGAAAGCAGAGTTCTATGGGTGGAATTAAAACAGTTCTATGTTTTCTAATTCTTAATCTTTCCACAAATATAAGTGGCTAAGACCTCCCCATCTCCCACACGTGTATTCTATTCCTTTCTTTGCTATGATTAGTCTGTGTGGTACATATTTGTCTGTAGTTTTCTATGCGGCAATGATACTAAACTCACATGTAGGAATAACTGAATTTGATACTCATAGAACCATTTTTACCTGGTAAGCCTGATTCTTTGCAAAGCTTTTCACATCTGACCGTGCCTTCAGAGGGATAGGCAAGCGGAGGGATGTTCTGTTCCATCACACTATATGTTTATTATAGAAAATATTCACTTCCTTTTCTGGACAACTCATTTGAAAATGACTAATGATGGAGTATATCTGAGAAAATTGACCTTCTAAATAGTTTTGTCATCCTAAAAATGATGGACATTTTACATACAGTTGACTAAAGTAGATAAAGATGAGCTCAAGAAACAGGTAACCTGAAATGACGTGAATTGTTTTTTTTCTGTGATGATGATGGTGGTGGTGGTGATAATGGTGATGGAGTTTCAAGAAAAATGTCAACTTCTATATTAAAATAAAAAATTAAAAATGGCACAGCCTCTGTCAAAAACAGCTTCAGTGGAAAACAATATGGCGGTTCCTCAAAACATGAAGCATAGAATTACCATATGATCCAGCAATTTCACTTCTGGGTGTAAAGAATTAAATTAACCCCAAAGAATTAAAAGGTCTTGAACAGTATTTGTACAGCCATGTTCGTAACAACATTATTTGCAACAGCCAAAGGGTGGAAGCAACCCAAGTGTCCACTGACAGATGGTTAGGTAAACAAAATGTGGTATTGCAACTAATGGAAATTTATTCAGCCTTAAATAGGAAGGAAATTCTGACATGCTACAACATAGATGATGACTGAGGACATTCTGTTAAGTGAAATAGGCCAGTCAACAAAGACAAATACTGCATGATTCCACCTATACTAGGTCCCCAGAGTAGTCAAATTCATAGGCACAGAAAGTAGAGTGGTGGCTGCAGGAGCTGGCTGGAGGGGGGAATGGGAAGTGAAGTTATTGTTTAATGGGGACAGAGTTTCAGTTTTGCAAGATGAAAAAAGTTCTGGCAATGGATGGTGGTGAATGCACAACGACATGAATGTCATTAACGCTACTGAACTGTACATTCAAAAATGGTCAAAATGGTAAATTTTCTGTTATGTGTATGTTACCTCAATTTAAAATAATAAAAAAAAGAAAAACAAAACCTAATTGGGTTAGTTCAAAACCACTTCAGCTATGGGTCTTGACATACATATACATTTATTAGCACATATTTTATTACAGAAAATGTGGAAAAAATAAGTGGGAGAGATCTCTGATTGACAATCGAACACCCATACAATTGTGCTTGGGTCGTGTGGGAGATGCCCTCGGTACCCCGCCCAGGGCCACTTTTCGGGCTATGAGTTCATTCCCCAGCTGCTGTGGGGTGGGCTGCTAACAGCTCATGGCTGCCCTTACCCCAGAGACCTGCTCTCAGCTGATGAGAGCCGGGCTGTGGAGGTTGTGCACGCTCCCGCCCCAGAGGCGGCCTGCAATCTCCAGGGAGGAGACTGTTTTCACTCAAATTATGATGTTTATCCCTGTTTGAAGTAGCTCTAGAATAGATCATTCATTTTCAATGCTGTATATAACATTCTTTGGAGTGCATATATCCACGTTTATTTATCCATATCCTGTCAATGGACTTTTGAGTATTTTCAGGGTTTTTTTCATTTCCTATGATGAAAAAAGAAAACTGCTGTGAGCATTCTTGTAAAATGTGCAAGGATTTCACTAAGATGCATAGTTAGCACTACAAATGCAGAACTGTAGGACGTGCAAATGTGTTAATTTGCCAGATACTGCCAAATTTTTCCCAAAGTGGTTGTACCACTTTACATTTCTGCTGGCAATATATAACATCTTTCATTGATCCACGTACTTCCCCAAACTTGGTGTTATCAGACTTCCGAATGTTTGCCAATTAAGTGGTAAACTGTATCTCCTTGTAGTCTCAACTATGTGGATTACTAATAAGACTGAGTCCCCTTCCGTGGACTTATTGTCATCCATATTTCTGCAAGTTGTCTGTTCCTGCCATTTGCCTAGCTATAATTTGCTCATTTGTCAAAGCTGTGTAGTGTCCGTTGGATGACTCTAGCTTTAGTTTATTTATTTTTCAACACTTTAGAGTTCATAGTATCAGTATGCCACAATTTATTTCTGTATACTCCTTTGATTTTCACAAATGATGCTGCTACCAACATTTGTGTATGTGTGTTTTGGTGCACATGTGCAAGCATTTCTGTTGGGAATACACCAGAATGAAATTGTTGGGTCATAGCATACGTATATGTCAGTTAGTAGATAGTGTCAAATAGTTTTTCAGAGAGCCTGAATCAAGTTTCTCTCCTACCACTAACGTGATGGAGTTCCAGTTGCTCCAGATTCTCACCAACACTTGGGATGGTTGGTCTTTCTAATTTTAGCCATTTTGATGGATGTGCAAGTTACCTACTGGGTTTTAATTTACATTTCTGTGATCACTAGTGAGAAAGAGAACTTTTTCCTACATGTATTGGCTACTTGGATGTACACTTTTGAAAAATACTTGTTTAAGTTTTTTGTTAATTTTTCTGTCTTTTCCTTATTGATTCATAGGAATTCTTTATGTATTGTAGATCTGAAACCTCTGTCAGTTGTAAGTGCTGCAGATCTCTGTGGCTTGCTTTACTGCTCTCAATGCTGTTTTGATGCTCAAAATTCATCATTGTAATTAATCCCAATTTATCAATCTTTTTGTTTGGGTGGCGAGCTTTTTTTCTAATTCTGTTTAAGAAGTCTTTCTCTAGGCTAAATTCACTGAGATATTCTCTTGTGCTATTTTCTAGATGTTTATTGTTTTATCCTTTGTATTTATGTCTACAAGCTATTTAGGAGTTGGGTGTATGGGAGTTTATTATACACATTTCTCTAATTGTGTTTGGAAATATTCATGATAAAATTATAAAAAGAATTATATTTGCTTTTGCTTTGCATAATCTTCTACCGCACATTTGTAAATAGTGAGTCTGTGTTGAATTTTTGTCAAATTTGTGTGCATCAAATGATATAATAATGATCTTAATGTTATAATTTACTTATGTGATGATTAGCATTAAATTTTAAAAATTGTATTGTCCCTGCTTTTTTGAACTCATCTATCTTAGTCATAATATAGTTTCTCTGTTGATGAACTTGATGGGCTAATATTTTGTTTGGGTTTGTATACTTATGCTCATGAGTGAGACTGACCTATGATTGTCTTTTTTGTACTGCTCTGGTCTAGGTAACTTTCGGTGACAAGCCTCTACTGGTCTCATAGAATGAGTCAAAGTGTGTTAACCCATTGTATTTCATAGAACAGTTCCTATAAAATTCAAATGATCTCGTCCTAGAAAGTTTGGTAAAATTCATGAGAAAACCACCTGGATCTAGTGTTTTCTTTTTTTTTTTTAGAATATTTAAAAACATTTATTTAATCATTAGAAGTAAAAAAACTTTCTTTCTGTTTATTCTTGAATCAGTTTTGGTTAGGTATTTTTTTCCCTAGAAATATTCCCGTTTATCTGAGTTTTTGTTTAGTGTCATTATTTGCGTCTTTTTTTCTTGAAAAATATTGCCAGAGATTTGTCTATTTCATTTACTTTGCAAAAACTGGCCTTGACAATCTTGTATCTTTTTTAGTCCTTTCTTCTACATGTTCCCAGTGTTTCCTCTTTGCTCGTGTAAGAATGTGGGTCTATGTAATTTCTTGTACTTACTGCTTTTTGTGCATCACAAAGGTTTTCATATGTAATATTTTCATTATCATTTCATTATAAATTTTAAGCATTTCTATTACGATTTCTTCTTTGATCAATGAGTCAATTAGAAGCATTTTTTAAATTTCCCAAACATAAGGTTTTTAGTCCTCTCTTTGGTTATTGGCATGTAATTTCAATGCTTTGTGATCAGCATTTGTATGATCATTTGTATGAAACCCATTTTTAAGATTGTTGAAATTTTATTTATGTCCTAGTACACAGATAAGCTTTGTAAATGTTCTATTTGTGTTTGAGAAGATCTGATTTCCAGGTACAGGGTTCTATATATGATAATAATCAAAGCTATTAATTGTGATGTTCAAGTCTTCTAATCTTTACTAATGTTTTGTCTATTTAACCCAGAAATGTTAAAATCAAAGAGGTATGTTAAAATCTCTCACCATGGGAATGGATTTTTACATTTCTACTAGCAGAGCTATTGATAATTTATCTTGAATTTTGTGAGATTCCTTCATATTGTTCACAGGATTTTAGAATATTTATATCTTCCAGGAGAATTGAATCTTTATGTAGCGTATCTCTCTTTTCTCTCCCTAATAATGCTATTTATAGTAAGCTTTATTTTCTAGCTATATTTTTTCAACTTTTCCATATTCTTATGTCTTATATATATATATATCTTGTAACAGCATCACTATCCAGATTTTTCAAAAATACGCTGTGAGGATCTCTGCATTTTAGTTGGGAATTTAGCCAAAGAACACTTTTGTGATTACTGATACACTTGAGTTGTTTATACCATTGCCGTTTTGCTTTCCATTTCTCTCATTCTAATGCTTCTTTTTCTTCTGTCTTGCTTTTAAAAAAATTGATTTAATTTTTGTTTGTTTATTTATTTATTTTTTTTACCCTATTTCCGTGCCTGTATGGCTTTGTAGTTAGACGCTTTAATTTCTTTCTCTTCGTGGTTATTCTTGAAAATTTGTTATGTGTATTAAGCTTAAGAAAGTCTAATCTAATTTCTCAACTCTCTGTGGAACAATACAAGTATCTGAGAACAAACTTAATGACCTCTGACTTATATATTGTCAGTTTGAAGTATTTTACTTCTGTCTTTGTTTAATCCCACAAATTATACATTCTAATGAGTATTGTTTAGATTTTTCTTCTGTTTGCTCTTCATTCTTTCTTGCATCTCACACTTTACTTCTAGGACATTTTTCTTTCTACTTTATTTTTTAACCTGAAAATATGTTTATTTTATCCTCACTCTTGAAAGATAGTGTTTGTGGGTACATGATTCCTGTTGACAGTCCTTTATTTTTAATTTTGCTTAGCACAGTCGAAATACTGGTGGCTTTCACTGTGGCTTTTGAGAAGTCTGCTGTCAGCCCAATGCAGTCATGTACTGCATAACGACATTTAGGTCGATGATGGATGGCATATATGATGGTGGTCCCATTAGATTAGTGCCATATAGCCTAGGTGTGTAGTAGGCTATACCATCTAGGTTTGTGTAAGTGCACCCTTATGATGTTCGCACAATGATGGAATCACCCAATGGTGCATTTCTCAGAAGGTGTCCCCGTCGTTAAGTGACACATGACTTTAGTTGTCCCTTTGTAGGTAATCTGCTTTTTATCGCCTATTGCTTGAAGAACTTCGCTTTGTTGAAATCTGATGCTCTTTCTTTGTTGACTCTCCCACATGGTGTCTCATTTTCTTGTATGTATGCAACATCTTTGACACTAAACTCATGTTTGATAGATGTTATTCATTGAAAATCCTGGCAGCCTAATTGAGAATATTTTTCTCCTTAGAAGATTTTCAGTTGATTTTGCTTTGGTTGGAAGCCAGGAGATACCACTGACATGGACCAATTTTACTCTGATTCTAGAGTCTGAGCTGGAATCTTTGTGTGTCAGTTTCAGCTCCTCTATCCGTGTCAGTGGACCACACTGACATTAGCATCCAAGGCCACTCCACTGGCCCCCACATGTACGTTTCTGATCTGCTTTCCACATCCTACTCTCACTGGTCTGATTTCAGCTCACATTTTGGGGGCATTGGCTACTTTCTTTACTTTCTAGAAGCCCAGCAATTCATTTGCAGTTATATTTGATGGAGGCTCTGGCTAATTTGAGCGGAGGTCTCTTCTGTGTAATCTAGTCTGCCTTCCTGCCTAACATGGAAGCCTTGATCATCCCCTTTGTGTGCTCACTTCTGTTCTAATCTGATGTAGTTTTACATACTGTGTGTGCAAGGTGGTTTTTGCATAGCCAAGAAACACCATCACTAATTATTTGCTTATAAACTAAGAAAGAAGCAGAATAGTCAATCTCCTTTACATACTTTGAAATTTGGAAAACTTCTCCTGCTCCAATGAATTTTTCAAACTCTTGAGGCAGAGGCCTTATTTGATTCCTCTCTTCTAATGTCCATGGTGCCTTTGCAGAGGTTTTGGCCAGTGCTCAACAAATATTTGCTGTTTGGCTGAGTCCAAATATTCCTCTTTGTCTCCTAATCAGAATCTCTGATATATTTACTTTTGTTTGCCAAAGAAAAGCAGAAATTGAAAATTTCTAAATTATGCAGACTGGGGATTTTAATATGCACAGGAAAATTATGCTAGAATGAAAATCTGAATTTATGACATTAGAGGAAGAAGTTGTTTATTAAACTACATGAAATTTTTTTCTCCATTTTGTTAAATTTGGAAGGAATTCAATTCTGTCACTGGAAATTGTGGTTAAAATTGGCCCCACCCACTCCAGCTGCTCTACTGAACTTGAATAGATTCAAGGAGGGTATGGGGGACAGACTCGAAGGTGACTCCTGCCTCCTCGTGTTCACCCCCTTGTGGGATTCCCAGCCCTTGGGTTTGAGTGGGATCTGTGTATGCTTCTACTCCAAAGAGTACAGGAAAGGTGATGGAAAGTATGTGATCATATGTATGTGACTTCATTACATACAACTGTAACATCTGCTTTGCTGAGAGACTCTTTCTCTTGCTGGCTTTGAAGAAGCAAACTGCCATATTGTGAGGGCCATGTGGCACGGAGCTGAGAGCAGCTTCTGGTCAACATCCAGCAGGAAACTGAGGTCCTCAGTCCTTCAGCGAGAGGAAATGAATGCTGGTGACAAGCATGTGAGATCAAACGTGGACCCTTCCCCAGCTGAGCCTCCAGATGAGACCCCAACCCTGGTCAACGCCTTGATGCAGCCCTGCAGAGGACGCAGCTAAACTGTGCTTGTGGAAACTGTGAGATAATAAATGCACACTATGTTAAGCCACTAAGTTTTAAGTAATAGTGCTACACAGCAATAGATAAGTAATAAAGGATAACAGAAGGGCTTTTGAGAATCTCCTCTTCAAGATAATATTTTTCAAAGTGGAGTAGATATTAGAGGAAAAACAACAGCCCTTTCTTTATCTTTTGGCTGTAGACTCTTGATCAGAATTATGTGGCTATCAAGTTATAGAGAGACTCTTGGGGCACTCTTGGAGTGTGAGCTGTGGCTTTGGCAGAACACTGGATAGTGCACAGTGAGTTCTGCCATTTGTACCCAGAAAGCCTCATATTGTGCACAGTAGAAAAGCATAGCATTGAATGGATCCCCATTGTTGGGGAAGCCCGAGGATAGGCCATGACCTTCGAGTGCTTACGTAGTAGCTGAAATCGCAGTATCTCGTGCCCTAGCTCTATTAGAGAGAGTGAAACACCTGTCTAAATACTAGAGAGATAAGATCTTCAAAATAAAGATATTTGAAGATATCAGGCACAGAACACCTTTCCACCTGCTTGCCTAATATAATGTAGTCATTATGGCAATAAATGTTTCTAATAAAGTATGAAAATGGATTGTTTGCTTTGCTGCTTGTATGAACTCTCATTTCTCTTTTTATGATATTGAAGCTGACATTTGCTTACCCTTTATCAGTGGAATATTTAATCAAGTCCAATCTGTAAGAAGCAAGAGGAATTTTTATTTTATTTAAAACCCGTCCCCCATGTAAAAGGCCTGGGAAATAGGACAGGGCCCATGGAACAAGTGTCACGGTTAGAGTTACAAATGAGAATCTGGAGGGAGTCTTTGAAGGAAGGAGTGCCACCGCCATGTGGCCTGCAAATGGGCTCGGTGACGCGAGGTAGCTCTGAGTTTTAAATCTGTGCCTATGACACACGGTTTAGGAAATTAAAGCTACTTCTGTATGCAAAACTGCCTTCATTTTTGTAGTTGAATTGTTTCAAAAGTATATGCATATTTTTGGTCCCTGGGTGAGATTGGTTTATGCCATTCTCCTACTACAAAACCTTCAATGGCTCCCCAGCGTCCATGGATTAAGCTCAATCTCCTGAATGTAGCAGATGAGGACAACCATAATCCATCCACATGTTGTCTCTCTTCTCTTCCGACCTCCAGTGGCCCCAGTCCACCCAAGCTGCAGGGTGGCACTAGCTGTTTCTGGTTGCCCCTGCCTGAATTCTTCACCCCTGTCAAACCTCCACAGCTTTGCACATGCTTATCTTAGTCCTCAAATGTCCTTTCTCTTCTTTCGCACCAATAGTTCTACTCCTATTCCAAGATTCTACACAAATGCCACTTCTTCCTAGAAATGTTTCTTCAAGTCAACTTTGTTACTCTTCCCATATCTGCATGTGTGTGCGCAGCACTTTGTGTCCACTGCACTTGTCCTTGCCTTGACATTATTTGCTTATCTTGGTTTCTTCCAGAGTAGGGGTTGATGCCATGTTCATCCTTTCACTCCAGTTATTCCAGAGCAGGGGTGATGCCATGTTCATCCTGTCACTCCAGTGCATAATACTGTGCCTTTCACACAGTAGGTGTTTCAAAAAATATCTGTCAGATAGATGAATGGTTCAACAAAGAGGGGAGAAGGAATTTGGAACTCTGTTCTCTGGGTTAATCATTTATCCAGGTGTTCATGTGAAGTTTTCTTGGTGGAAAGTTATGTCTGATTGCTTAGTTACCATGAGTTCTTCAAGTAGTTTACTTCATCCATTCAATTGCATTCATTCATTCAGAAGCAGATATTTTATTTTATTAGTTTTATTAGTTTATGCTTCAGCACTTCAAAGTCTTAGAAATGGACACTGAGAGCTTATAACTTCATCTCATGGTGCTAATGTTGTGTTTCCATTAAGGGGATGCCCACAGTTCCAAGCTAAACTGTACAGGCTATCACTCCTTCTGTGTGGGGCTACACCTCCCTTTCAGACCCTCTGATGACAAGTGCTGGTTACTGGGAGGTCTGTGGTTTTCAAACCAGTGTGGTGTGATTAATATTCTTGTTCTAAAGATAGCATCCCAGGCTCATGGAAGCAAAGCTTCCAAATTGGCCCTCACTCTTTCTGAATAAGAAATGCAGCCAATAGCATGTCTGTGCTCACCTGGCCAGCAGAGTGAGAGGCATCAATTATACAGTGGCAGCTACGCCTGGGCTGGTGGTGTTCCTGAATTTTCCTTGTGGCAGCTTCAGATTTTAGAGCCATCATTTGCCCAAGGGCTGGTGCAGAGCTGCAAAGACCCAACATTATGGGTAGGAAATGATTGAGGTGAGAAATAGTCCCTTGCCACCTGACTGGAAACTTCAGGCTATACGAAACACAATTACATGACCATGATAAGAAGCTTCGTGAAAATATTTGCAATATTTTTTTTTAAAAGGCAAAATTTAAAGATTTTTAAAAATCACTTTTGTGTGGCTGCTACTAACCAAGCTGCAGAATTTATCACTAAACCACACTGAGTTCTGAAATGTGCACAATTCCTATCTCTCAACATCCCAAACCCGTGGCTGGAGCTGGCCCCCGTCTGGCCACGTGAGCTGATCCGAGGGAGCAGCTTGGGTATCTCTCTGAACCTTGGTTTACCCACTTGCAGTGCATGACAGGGCCCTTCCTGCCCTAAATACTGATTCTTACCCTTTCAGAAAGAGAAATTGATGGGCACTGACAGGAGGACGAACAGTAGATTCAACAGGGACTGACTTCTTCCAAGTGGCTCTGCTGATCAGGGTCCTAAAGAGCCCACACAGAATCCACGTGATGTGTGCCAAAGGCAATTCCCATGACAGGAGCAGGGATACCCTCCTTGACTGGTGACAAACAAAAGGGAGTGGTTGTATTGGTTTGTTAGGGCCGCATAACAAAATACCACAAACTGGGTGGCTTAAATGACAGGATTTATTCGCTCCTAGTTCTCAGGGTTAGAAGTCTGAGATCAAGGTGTTGGTTGTGTTGGTTCCTTCTGAGGGCTGTGAGGGAGAATCTCTTCCCTGTTTCTTCTCCATCTTCTATTGGCTTCCAGCAATCCTTGGTGTTTCCTGGCTTGTAGAAACACTACCCTGATCTCTACCTGCATCTTCACATGGCATTCTCCCTGTGTGCATGTCTGTCCCTGTGTCCAAATTGCCTCTTTTATAAGGACACTGGTCATATTGGATTAGGGCCCCCCCTATTGACCTCATCTCACCTCGATCATCTGCAAAGAGCCTATTTCCAAATAAGGTCACATTCACAGGTACTGGGGGTTAAGACCTTAACATCTTTTTGAGGGGACACAATTTGACTCATAATATTCTTCATGTGGAGATTCTCTCTCCCATGGCCAATCTTCAATGACAAGATATTGTTCATTACATGGACTGGCAGATTCCTGTGCTGTCATGTCAAGCCAGGATGAGTGAGTTGAGCTTCTAGTATCTTCCTCTTTGCCATAGCAATCTTTCCAGGTCATACGCTGCTTTCAGATTAGTCTTCTGCAAACATTAGCTCACTGTCTCACCCCCCGCCCAAGCCCCAGCAGTTGTCTTCTATTGCTCACAGCACCCTCCTGAATAGGGCCAGCCTCCGTCTGTTCCCACGTCCCTTTCCCAGTTGTTCTCAATGCACATCTTATGCTCTCATCAGACCCCTGCCCTCCAGATACCCAGCTTCACCAGGAGCCTGCTCTTAGGATGCCCACCTGTCTTCCCTCATCTCCTTGAGTGCATCTCCCATGTGGGTATTGCTTCCCTTATAACCTCTCTGTCACTGCTCAGACACATCCCCCCAAGCCCTGTCTGTCACTATCTGAGACAAACTTGGAGTATGTTATAACCAGGCTAAGGCATGAAAGCCTGGAGGTGGCCTTGTGCTCATCACATTGTGTCTTCTCCCTGTAAGGGAGCTGTCTCAGCCATGCATGGAACTTTCTGGAACTCTAAGTTTCCTGCTGCCCTGGGCATGGCTAAAGTGGGGCCCTGGCCTCATTTCACCTGAGTTGTGAGTGTCACCGGGAGGTCAAACATCATAACAGAATATAAACCACAGGGTCAACTCGACGGAAGATCTTCATTTTCTCTACCTCACTGCGGTGGTATTTCTGTTAGAAAGAAAGGGCACATTTTCCATAAACTTGAACAAAAAAGAGACTGAGAACCCCAATTTCACAGACAAGTCAACAAGGCCAACAAACTCACAAGATGAACGTACATCCCTAGGGTTCAAATCTTCAAAGTAATTAAGTAGTTGCCCCAAATTATACCTAAACGAAGTGTTGGTAACCAGCAACTAGAATAAACACCTCTATCACCTTCATACCACGGCGTCCCCAAGTATTTCCCCAAGACTCTGATGTTGTGGTTTATCTTCCTCCTGTTACTTCTCCTTTTCACTGTAAAGGTCTGAACTTCAGCAGACCTGTGTGTGTTCATGTGCTGGTGTCGAAGCCGGAGGGTGATCAAATTTGGGAACTGGTTGGGCTTTATGGCCATCCAGAGCAGTGGTGTACACACTTCGCTTTTAGCCAGAGAAGCTCTGTTTCAATTAAATCTTAGCTAGGGCTCAGTGTGGAAAATGGATAGAGTGGACCTGCTTTTGTAGATGTAGGGCCTGATGCCTGGATCACCAGCCTCGGGCACTGGTCTACCCACCACAGCCCCAAAGGCAGAGCCACAGATCCCCCAGGGCTCCATGGACCTTGTTTAAAACTGCAGCTGAAGCCTAACCCCTCCCCAGTCCAGGGACCTCCACTGCACTACTCATGGCAGGTGATCTACCTACTTCTATTTCACATTCCCAGTTTGAGGGTCTCTCAGCCTTTTGGATAGTGTTGCATGTCAGAAAGCTCCTCACTGCATTGAAATGGCACCATTGGTCCCTGAAGATTTGGCCCACTGGTCCTTATGCTGTGTTTAGCCAGCACAGATGGCTGTCTCCTCCTCCAGATGGAGACAAATTTAGTGACCTTCTTCCCGAAGTTTGGCTTCACATTAACCAACCCCTGCTTCACAAACTGCTCTTCAAGTGACAGAAGTTCTAGGTTCTCTGTTGGCTTGGTGACCTGTCTCAAAATCCAGTCCACGGTGTTGATTTTTCCCTGAAAATGCAGCGCCCGTAATGGAACATCCTGCTCCAATGTCCACATCTCTCCATCTGGAAGCTGGATGCAGCCAGAGAATCCATTCACTTCTTTGCCACCATGTCGCACTGTGGTCATTAATCCTTCCTGTTTTTTCATGCAAACATTTGTAAACCCACAGCCCTCCCATCTTGTGCTTGTATAATTGATTTTTTAAAACCTAAATACAGAGCTTTCTGTGCATCCCTGTTGAATTTTATTTGGTTTCATGTCATTCAACCTGGCTTGCTCTTTCTGAGACCTGTGCTGTAATCGAGCATGAGAGCAAAACTTCCCTCCCTGCTATTTGGCCTACAAATTTGATATCTCAAGTGTCTGGGAAATGATGCTCTAGGTCAGGTCAAGTGCAAAGGTTTGCAAACCGCACTGTATAAGGGCTCTCTCCGAGGCAGATATTAACTCATTGATCAGCACTGCCCAACCGGTTATAAATCTGCTTTCCCATACTGGGCACCAGCTCACATTTCTCCATCTCATTCATAGAAACATATAACAATCGGGTCTCATTTGGGTCCTTAACACAACATCAAGAGATAAGAGGCGTATGGACAATAATTCCAATTTTGTTAATGAGGGCACAAAAAACCTTGGCTTTGGACTCAGAATTCCATCCGCTTGAATTTGAGTAAACTGCTTACTTACATTCTCTGATTTTGTTTCCTCACCTGTAAAATGGGGATAGTAATTGCTTTGTGTTGTCTCTATCCTTGGCCATTTAAGCAAGGCTGACTCCACCTAACCCTCATCCGCCTGCCCAAGGGAACACAGAAAGGCCCACTTTGAGAGCCAAAGCCCACGTCTCAATGATTCTCCCAGGGATCCTCCTTGCCCACCTGACCTGGGATGCCTTGGTCCCATCTCTCAGGCTATCGGGAACCCCGGCTGGGGCCTCTCTTTCTCTTCTTGTTTGCTCACCCATCTTGGATCCTCATCTCTGGTTATGGTCATCATCATACTCTCAAGTCCATCACTTTGGACTGCAAGGTCAAGGTCTTAGCCTCTCTGAGTCTCTATGTTCAAATCTGAAAAACAGGGAGGACAATACTTGTCTGGTAAAGTTGCACATGCAGGAAGGTGGACGGCAGGTAAGAATCTGGGAGCCAAGGCTTGTTCGCATGCATCGTGGGGGCTCAGTACGCACCAGTTCTCTTCCTCTTCTCCTGAGTCCTGAATGAGGCAAGACAGTAGCAGAGCTGGTATTCACAGCCCGCCCCAAGCCTCCTGGCACTCAGTTCTTGCTACTACTCCACACCGCCCTCCACAGACAATAGATTTTCTGAATCCAGACCACTTAAGGTTATGACATTGTTCCTTCTCTTTCAGAACAGTAATCAAAGAAGACAAGGGCCAGTGTTGGGTTGCTAGTGCACTTACTTACAGAGCCCATAACGGCTCTGGACGAGCACTGCTTTCCCCCACCATATGTGCTTCTAGAATTGTGCTTCATCATCTGGCCAGAGATTTAATTTGGCATCCATATTCAGTTTACCCATTGGTAGTTTTCAGGACAGGTTCTTTTTCTTTTAAGAAAAGTGGCATTTCCCCCTGTTTCAGGCACGTTTCCTAGTCTCCATTAGTTCTCAGAGTAGCTCTGGGCTACTCGGCATGGCACGAGTAGCTCTGGGACCCCGTCAGCAGGTTCATCCAAAGCCGGGGGTGGCTAATCTGGACTCACTGCAGGTGAAGAGACTCGTGCAGGTGAAGAGGCTTCTGTGTCCTCCAGCGCAGGGGTGGTGCTGACAGCTATGGGGGGACATAATGTTACAGCTGCCAGGTATGGCTGGGATGGCTTTCAAGTTCTGAAATGTGTTGACAAGTCGCCCTCCTGCCCTCCAGCTGCGCCTTCCACATCACCATCTTCCTTTCCCCCTACGTGCAAGCAGGGCAAGTGCGTAGCTAGGCCAGGAGCCCCGTCCCAGGCTCCACAGCCCTCACACCGGCTCCAATTCCCTTCATGACCACGCTTCCAACTCACTGTGCTGTCCTGCTGGGCCCTGAGGCCAGAGCAGAGTTTGTCCTCTGGGCAGGGAGAAGACCAGAGAATCCAAGACAGTACAGCTGGAAGTGTCCTCGGGGGCGCCAAGTCCACCATTCTCATTTTACCGAAGAGCAAAAAGAGGAGATTCGAATTCTCACCTCGAATGGCCCAAGGACCTGAGACCATCGTCTCCTATCTTCGTATGTGTGTTCTTCACCCTGCATTTTTATATCCCTCATGCAGCCCGGCTCAGAACATAAATGATCATCCGCAACGATATGAGAGAGAGCGTTGAGTGATTGAGCGCATTGGCGTGGCGCGAGGCTAAACATTGTATGGGCATGATACCTTTTATTTAGTTTTTATTTTTTGGCAACTGGAAGTCTGTACTCTTTGACCAACATTTGCCCATTTCCCCCACTCCCCAGACCCTCGTAACCACTACTCTACTCTGTTTCTATGAGGTCAGCTTTTTTAGATTCCACGTATGAGTGAGATCATAGAGTATTTGCCTTTGTCTGGCTTGTTTCACTTAGCATAATGCCCTCAAGGTCCATATATGTTGTCATAAGCAGCAGGATGTCCTTCTTTCTCATGGCTGAATAATATTCCCTTGTCTATATATACCTTGACTTTTTAATCCATTCATCCCTTGACAAATGCTTAAGTTGTTTCCCTATCTTGGCTATTGTGAATAAAGGCACTATCTCATTTAAATGCCTAACACTCGTGGGGTGCTCTGTGACGTACAGGATGCTCTGAGCTTGCCCCCCTGGGACTGAAGCCCTTCACCCACCAGGTGTGTGACCTTGGGAACACTGGTTAATGTTTCTGTGCCTCCATTTCCTCACCTGCAGTAAGAGGATAATTCTGGTGTGGTAGATGTGGGCATGCACCTTCCAGACCTCCCTTCGAGGAAGCACCCACTGCCCAGTGATGAGGGGCATGGTCAGTGGGCAGCCACCAGCTGTCTGCTCCTGCAGAGCCAAGGCCTGGCCTCCTGGGGCAGCCGCATCTGTGTCTGAGCAAGGTCTGGCCATTTCTTCCTGACGTGGGACAGCTCTGCTGGGCCATATTTGTTCCAGGCCTCCTCGCTGAGTTGGTCAAGTCTTTTTCCAGCCCTCAGTCCAATCCTGCTTCCTCTGCCCTTCTCTCACTGGTGTGGATCCCTAATAAACACCCTGAACCCCGTAGTCTAGCCAGCACTGGCTTCCAGAGAATCAAGCCTGCAGCACCCAGTACTCGCCTCTCAGGGCCATTCTAAGGTTTACGTCAGCTGACACCAGCCCTGGCACAGGTCATCCCTTGGTGAAGGTGAGCTTCACTCTGCAGGTGATGCAGTGGCGATGTGGAGCCCTCAGCCCCTCACCTAAGCCGCCCAGCCCGTGAGAGATGGCGCTGGCTGGGGTTCCCGGGGCGCAGTGGGCCCTCATCCGAGAGGTGGGGGGACCCTAAGCTCCGCACGGCCTGAGTTGGGCTGGAAGCACAGAAGTTACCTGGTATCGTTGCCTCAATGTTTTCATAATCAGGAGTGGGTTTCATGCTCCCTTTAGTATGACCTTCACCTACTTTTAATGCCAAACAATGCAGCCCATGACGGGCTATGTATGGCCGCCCACCACCAGCCTGGTCAGACGACAGCCCCCAATTTGGGTGCAGCCACCTGAGCAAAGTTGTCATCCTCTGTGCTCTGGGGCCCTCAGCTTTCACAGGGATGTGACTGGGAACCACGCCCAGAGGCTGTGCTCTCAGCACGGTGGGTGCACTGAGCTGGGCGTTCCTCCTGCTCCGTGCAGGGGCCTCTGTACTTCCCATCCAAGGGTCTCTCCTCAGGAGCTTTGACTCAGCGCCCGGGTGGGGGGTGGCCCCGTGGCGGGCTCAGGGCTGCTCTTAGAGAAACGCTCAGCATCTCCTACGGAAATGCTCATTTAAATATGAACCAAAAATTAGAATTCGGAAGGGAGCCTGCTGCCGGGAATTTCATGAGGCCTTCCACAGCCAAATAGAAGTGCTTCTTGGATGATCCAGCATTTTGGATTTCCTGTATTTCTCAATTCCAATATCGTGGGACGGTGCCAGCTGGGCCAGCCTCCCTGTCCCGCCCTTGCTCCCCTCTCCTCCTCCTGACTTGGGCAGAGCTCTCTCCTGCCCGTTCGCCTTCCGTGCTTCCCCCAGCTCCTTTCTTCCCCTCATTCCTTCCAGCTTCTCATGGATGAACATTGTTCCCACACTGGAGGAACAAGGCCAGTTCTGCTTCCCAAAATGTTAGGAAATGGTTCCAACCTCATTGCTCCAAAATATATCCTGGCCCAGAACATGGGCCTGCTGTTTGTTTCCAAAAACCCTCCAGACTGGGGAGGGTCAGCTCTGCCCCACCCCTGCCGAGTGGGGAACCCTCATCCTCGGGCCAGCCCAGCCCTGGGCCTCCCTGCGCGGCCTGCCAGAGCCCCTTGACCCCAGGGCTGCAGAATCACTATAGCCTTTTAAAGACTCTTCCAGTGCCCAACAATAATTTGAAAAAATCCCTCTCTAATTGGCTTTTCATGATTTCCCTGAATTGTGCCCTATTCACAAAGTGCCAGTCCAGGAGATAGATCTGCGCAGCTTTTGCAGTTGCTTTGATCATTATCATAAACTTTGCTGCTTCGGATTTGGCTGCTAACACATGGTAATAATTTATTATCCCCTCCTTTTATATCTTCTTAAACTTGGCTTGGTCTTCCTTCCTCCCCCTTTCCAATTTAAATGAGACCACCAGACCTCACTGAGATTCAGAGGGGAAGGCGGTGTCTTGTATTATACAAAGAGGTTAAATAATAAACCAAAATTTCCCCAAAATAGGAAGGGTCCTGCAAGAGCACAACTGAACTTCACTGGTAGGAAATCCTTCGTGAATGGGGAAAACTCCTTCCCCAGTGAAAGTATTTGTTCCTCCCGGGTGGTTTGAAACCCAGTTCCTCGTCCAGGTGTGTGTACTGGGGTTACTGTTCTCATCAGCGTGGTGGCTGAGGGCAGGAGCCTTCCTCCAGATACCCCTTCAAATATGTCTGGGGGTATGCGCAGTTTTTTTCTTTTAATTTACTTATTTTTTTTGGAGGAAGATTAGCCCTGAGCTAACATCTGCTGCCAATCCTCCTCTTTTTGCTGAGGAAGACTGGCCCTGAGCTAACACCTGTGCCCATCTTCCTCTATTTTATATGTGGGACGCCTACCACAGCATGGCTTTTGCCAAGTGGTGCCATGTCCGCACCCGGGATCCGAACCCGTGTACCCTGGGCCGCTGAGAAGTGGACTGTGAGAACTTAACTGCTGCGCCACGGCGCTGGCCCAGGATATGCACAGTTTTAAAGGGATAGTTGTATAAAATAGAGTTGTCTGAAATTCAGATTAATTTAAGAAACTAGAGAATCCTACTGCTCACTGAAGACATAGTGCTCAGCTTATCCTTTCTTTTAGGTTCAGAAATATATCAGAAAGAGGCTCCACTCCGCCCTGGGCAAGGGCCTCCGCTCTGTGCTTCCAGCTTCTGTGTCTCCGAAATGAGGAGGTGGGGTGGACGATTCGGTTTCTGAATCTCCATGAACTTCTGCAGCCCCCTGTGGGGGAAGTCAGCTCGTTCCTAACCTGTAGTGTAGAACCTGGCAGAGCTCAAGCGAACTTAACTGCTAGCCTGGGCTCAGAAAACCACTAATGCGTCCCCAGGTCCCCAGTGCAGGAAAGTAAACTGGTCCCACCAGGTTTTCAGCCTGGCCTTAGCCAGTGTCTAGTGTGTGATCCTGGCTTCTCCGTGGCCCCCACAAGTTAAATGTCAGCATTTCAGCTTCTGAAGAGGAATCCCGTTTAGGTGACCCATGTCAATTCATGTTCATCATTTCTCTACATTTAATTTCTGTATTGCTTGAGAGACACTTGTGCAAACCTTCAGTTATTCTGTTAAGGAGTGTATTGACTATAGGCAATGGAGGAACGTGCTGGACAGTCTGACCAATGGGAGGGAGTGAGCTGGGCCAGTGCTGAGCTCCTTGAGAAGCATCTGCACACAGGTGGACTCTCTCAGGGAGACCAGTAACCTTTCTCCTTCTGCCATAGGCTCCCTCCTGCCCCTCTGCCTGCTCTACCCATCCTGACCCTCGTGGGATCCCGGGCAGTTCTCCCATTTCCTGGGCTTCTGCTCTGCTGTTGGCTCCACTAGCCCTCCCTGCTTGGCCTGTGCTGCTTCTTGAGTCAGTCCTGCTGATGGGAGATAACTCTGGTGACCCTGAACACTGTCCTGCCTGCCAGGAGGCAGGTGGGGAGGAGTGGCGGTGGATGGACAATATGTGGAAACTGGGACGACTAGCATAGAGAGGGAGGAACGAGGGGCAGCGTGATGGATCTCCACCAGCGCCCTGACCCAGCTCAGGAGGGGACCATCTGTAGTAAAGTCAAGAGGGAGTAACTGGTGGCTTCTGGGAGAATCCTTGAGCAGGAGATGGGGCAAGATATTAACAGGCTGTGGGGAGAGACTTAGGGGTACATCGTCTGGTATGAAGAGACAGGTGACAGACAAAACAATACAAATATCAACACAAATACAAAACAAGTATCTGGAAACCTGGAGCCTTGTTGGGCATGATGTTAAATTTTATGTGTCAACTTGGGCAGGTCATGGTGCCCAGTTGTTTGGTCAAACAGTAGCCCGGGTATTGCTGTGAAGGTATTTTGTAGATAATCAGTTGATTTAAGTAAAGGAGATTATCCTCAAAAATGTGGATGGGGGCAGGCCTTGTGGCACAGTGGTTAAGTTTGCATGTTCTGATTCTGTGGCCTAGGGTTTGCCACTTCAGATCCTGGGTGCAGACCTACTCATCGCTTGGCAGGCCATGCTGTGGCAGGGGTCCCACGCATAGATAGAGGAGGATGGGCACAGACGTTAGCTCAGGGCCAGTCTTCCTCAGAGGAGGACTGATGGTGGATGTTAGCTCAGGGCTAATCTTCCTCAACAACAACAACAACAAAAAGTGGATGGGCCTCATCCAATCCATTGAAAGCATTAAGAGAAAAAACTTGAGGTTTCCCAGAGAAGAAGGCATTCTACCTCAAAACTATGACATAGAAGTCCTGGCTGAGTTTCCAGACTGCCAGGCTGGCCTATGGATATCAGATGTGCCAGCTCCCATAATTGCATGAGCCAATTCTTTAAAATAAATCTCTCTCCACACACACACTCACACACACACAGATTTTCTATTGATTCTGTTTCTCTGGAGAACTCTGACTGCTACACTGGGGATGGGCAGAGGTGCAGGTTGTCACAGTCACATTTGGACTCAACGTGCCAGCCAGGGCCTCTGCCAGGTTGGAGGAGCCTGATCCTTCCTCCTTCGTGATTCTGCTCCCAAAGTGTTCACTCTCACACGAACTCTCAGCAGTGGAGGCCTCAGCTCAGCTTCTCACCGCCCAGCTACCTTCAGAAGTGGTGCTTCCCCCAGATTGACAGACTCCAATTCTTCTCCTGAGGTCTGTCAACCAGGCCCCGAACAGGCAGGGCCTCCTAAGAGAAAAGAACAATTATTCCCGTAGAATATGGAATGTCTTTGAAAACCAACCTCTCTTCTGTGACCCTTGAATATTCTCCACAAGGATAATATTAATAATGGGAAATTCTATGAGAAGAATCTTTAACATAAGACGTTGGCACAGCGACAAAACATAGACACTTCTTTTGAAGAGCTCCGTTTGCCTAACCAAGTCTGTCATGTGGCCTTTCAATAAAAAGGAAGAGTCCCGTACTGTCATGTGGAAGAAATTCAGCACTTTGAGGTTACCAGCTAAGTACCGATCTTCAGAGAGATTCTCGGCTCTTTGCTCTGACAGGCACAAAGGAGGAATTTTGATTCTAGCCATACCACAGTGAAGATACACATGGTAATTGTGGTGTGTAATTACCCTGGGGTTCCCAAGAGAGCCACAAGAGAATCCCGAAAGATCTCAGAAGAATGCCATTCTGACTCGAGCAAAGTGAGGTTGGGCTATTTGTCCATAAATCTTACACAATCTTGAGATAATTTCCCAGTAACAGTGCAATCAGGAGTGTGAGTGAGTGTGTGTGGGTGTGTGGCTTTTGCAGCATACAGGCTATAAAGTTCTTGTTGGCCCATGGAGTCAAAACATCTGCTGAATAGATAATTGACTTGTTGACGGAATCCAACAGCACGAGAGGAGGCTATTGGCCAGCTGTGCCTTAACGAGTTAGTGTATTTTACTCAAGTTGGTAGAGATTATTGTCTGAAACAAGTCAACTATAAGCCCAATGTATTTAAAAATAAAAAAAAAGCTCAGCTCTAGCAGGTGTTTAAATGGCAGAAATTATGAGGTGAGTGATATTTTCTTGAAGATTTGTTTTTGTCGTAACATTTGCCCCCAAGTGCAGAAGACTCATTATAGCTAGCTAAGGATGTAGTCAACATTTCTGACTTTTCAACCACTTGCTTTCTTTTGATTTCATTAGTCTATCTTATCACCCATTTTAGGATGCAATCTTCCTGAAAATACAGGTACAACATCAGGGCACAATAACTATTAGTCAATGGTTTCTCAGGGCTTAGGGAAACTAGGCCTGGATTGGGAGAAGAAAGGGCATTAGACTCATAAAATTTTTGAATAAAACTAATTTCCATACTGTAACTCAACAACCCTAAGCAATGAAAAATGCTCAAGGTAAGACAGAGAAGGTGGATTAGTCAAATAGGATGCCAATCTGGAGGGCGGTTAATATTTTGCACCTCCTGCATTTGAGGGTGAGGTATTGACTCCAGATGGCATTATCCCAGTCTCATCCACATCCCATATCTATAGCCACAAGCGTATCCTTATCTACATCCTCATCCCCATACATACCCTTATACCCATCCCCATCCATGTCTACATCCACAGCCATGTCTATATCCTCATCCTCACTGCCACCCCTGGTTACTTCCCCGTTCACATCCCGATCCCCGTCCACATCCACATCCATAGCCATGTCTCATTCTCATCCTCACCACCATCCTCAAACTCTTCCCCAAGCACATCTCCATCCACATCCATTTCTACATCCACATTCCACCATTTCCTCATCACATCTACAATCGTGTCCCCATCCACATCTACCACATCCATATCCACAGCCTTGTCCAGTCTGTATCCCCATATCTTGATATAGATACAGCCATTGCTATGAGTTCGTCTGGTGGCACACGAACTTTGGGAAGTGGACAGTCAGATTGACAAGCGAGCCTGCAATGTCTTGTCGCCGTGAGGTTTTCTAATTAGCCCCCGAGAGAATCTAGTGGTTCCTTTTTTGTAATTTGACTAGGTCTGCAAGATCAAGAAAGTGTTCATTTTGTCACCACAAATAACTATCTCCACTCTGTCGGTGGCCAATTGGATATCACACCAGTGTCAGACTTGGCAAAGTTGAAATGACTGAAAGCAAATGTGAACTTTCAAAGAATTCCTCTGGCACATCAGTGCTTCCCTCCTGCCCAACCTTTAATTGGTTCTCCTCACTCCATCGACTTTATCATTCCTTGGTTCTAATCCTGATCCTTGGGTAGATCTCTTACTTCTTTAAAGTGACCAGAGTACTTTTGAGAAATACGTTGTCTTTCTTTTTTTTTTTTTTTTTTTTTTAAGATTTTATTTTTTCCTTTTTCTCCCCAAAGCCCCCCGGTACATAGCTATGTATTCCTCGTTGTGGGTTCCTCTAGCTGTGGCATGTGGGACGCTGCCTCAGCGTGGTCTGATGAGCAGTGCCATGTCCGCGAACCAACGAAACACTGGGCCGCCTGCCGCGGAGCGCGCGAACTTAACCACTCGGCCACGGGGCCAGCCCCACGTTGTCTTTCTTTTCCATCTGAAAGAATATTAAACACCACAAGCATCATATTAACAATTGGCTGAAAGTGTTACCTAGTTAGTCTCCAAAAGTTAATGTTTCTCCCTAAACATTGTTTATTGTTAGAACATCAGTGAATCTTTGAAAGACCTCACTCACTCATTTATTACTGGATCTATATGGAATCTACTCAACTAATAGAATTCGGTGTTTTTGTCATCAAAAATAAAATTAATAAAGGGTTTGACATTTTTCCTGTTCCTAATTGTAGCTTTGGTGAATCTTTTTTTTTTGATAAATTAATGATGATTAGTCAACTTAAATCTTTCTGGGGGAGAAGCAATTGTTAATTTAAATGCAGCTTAATTTCTGTCCTTCTAAATAAGTAGACATGGTAAACAAAGCATAAATGATTTGCTATTAACTCTAGTTGGTCCAAGCTTATGTATCTCAGTAGTCAAATCTCGCCAGACATCCATTCATTCTGCTGTTATTATTGGGAATCTACAGTGCAGGGCCTTGTGCTGGTTAATTGAGATCCACACATCTTTCGATGTGCAATAACGATGCATTCTGAAAACTCCGTATGTTACAGATTTTTCCATCAATGGAGGTATGAAAAACAGAAAGAGTATTCCTATCAAAGGAATTATCCCATGTGCCTGAGGTTAGAATTTGTAGTGGGAAAAGATTCAGAATGGTTCTGCCCCTGTGGCTGGCTGGTCACTGCAATCATGCAGCAGGTCCTGCTTCTGAGATCCTAGGTCGCTTTGGGACATCTCAAGAGCACTGCCCTCTTTCTCAAGTCACCTTCAGATGGCCCCGGCCTTGCGGGAGGCTGATGGGAGAGCCGCTTGGCCTCTGTGGTGAGATGCTGGCTGCCCCATGAGGCCACAAGGGAATCTAAGAATCTTGTTCCTGCAAGGGACAAAAGTTTGCTTGTTTACTAGAGACAGATTTGTGTGCATTGAGGTAAATCTTAACCAAGGAATTTCCCTTCTTTTTATTTGTGGGCAGTTGTAGAAAGTGCCAAAGAGCATTACCAAGCTCCAAGACCATTTTGCTCCTAAAAATGCTGTGGCTTATCCATGGGGAAAAGTGCTCATAAGGAGCAATTTGGTAAGAGACTGTCAATTAAAACTCTTCTGGCTCTGTCTTATTTTTCTGCTTCACAGGATATAGTTTTCCCTCGATGTTTCCACAAATATGTAAAAAATGTTGGCAAGAAAAGAAACACTCAAATATTTATCTTGTATTTAACAACATCAAGAGTTGCTTGGGTGTTTTTGTTATTTTAATTTTGAGCCTGTGGTCTGTTATTTCATGTGAATGAGAGATAAAAATCTTTCTGTGGTTTAACTGATAGGATGTTTTAAGACTTAAGAAGTTGAAAGAAAAACAAATAAACTTCGATATGAACGTCGGCTATTCCTGACCCTCTTCTGGTTCCTCTACTCAAAATTCATTTGAAAAATTTTGGAAGTTGTAAGTTCACCGGCACATGGGGCCCCAAATAGCTCTGCTCAGACTGGGAAAACCGAAGCAGACATCTTCTTTGATTTCTTGAGTGCCGTGAAGGTGTTTTATTTTATGTTGACAGGACAGTGTTCATCTTGAGACATCCTCTCGTCATTAGAGAAATATTTTCCTATTTGTATTTCCCATAACTGTATGTTCCTACTGCGCTCTGTAACGTAGTTAGCGGATCGATGCTTATCTGATGCGAGACTCGGGGTATTCGCGAAGCCAGGCATGGAGGAGAGAGTTGGCGATAGAATTTGTCTTCTAAATCAGTTTAGTACATCAGATTCCTTGAAGCTGAAATAATTGCAAAAAAGCATAAGCCAATGTTGAGCAGGAATTGACTTTATTCAGGTGAAAACTTGAGTCCACTTGTGTCCCCTGGCCACCATGGAGAGCGGAAGTTTGACATAGTTTTGGAAGCTTGGCCACCAGAGGAGAATTGCCCCCTGGAGGAGGGGCCAGAATCTCAGGTGAGGAGGCCGGTGTCCAGATTCACGCCCTGGAGGACGGAAGGGCAGAGGCGTCATGCAGCTCCTCTCTCTGACCCCAATCTTCCTGCTCTGGTGGGCCGTCAGCAGTTAGGATTACCTGGAAGGAACGTGGGGCAGAGCTGTCCTTGAGCGATACTTGGTGCTGTGTACCCTTTCCTTCTAACACTGCTGGAATTCACATCCCTCATGCAAGGAGTTTCCTTCCTTCCTCAGGCAAACATTTGCTGAATGCCCCAATGAGTTCAGTTCTCGAAAGCCCTCGTGGGGACCATCCACAGTTGGGGGAAGATGTGTCCTGATGTCAAGGGGTAAGAACGGCCACAGGTTGCTATGGAAAACCAGAACCCAGGAAAGAAGAAAGCTCCTCCCAAGGGTGTGGACAGCTTCCCGGAGGAGGCACCCAGCTGGACCTGGGAAGCAGAGGATTCGAGGTTACCCAGGAAGAGAGCAGTGGGGCTGGCGGCACAAAGCCTTGGGTTCTCACAGAGTGCTTCGCAGGCACATCCAAGAACAAGGATTTGTGGCTGAGAAATGTCCTGAGCTGCCGGCCTTTCAGAGCCCCCATCTCCTACTGACAAGCCTTCTTCAATATAACCTGATGCTGTCAGCATACAGCTTGGTTCGGGTAGTTAAAAGGTTGTTCCGTCTTATTCATAAATTGGAGAGGTAGGTCTCGTTCAAGGTCATGCAATGTGGGGCCCTTCATTTCCCACTCCCCATCCCAGAAGGAGCTGCTCAGCTTCTTGTACCAAGGAGCCTGCTCTAATGTGAAGGGAAGATGTGTTTGAGGCTGTCCACCAGCACTAGCACTGCCCCTGTGAAAACATACACCAGCCCTGCACTCTCTGGGCTCTGCCTCGGAGACAGCGAGGTCTCCCCGATGGCCTTCAGGATGCCCACGATCCTGCCCCTGTGCATGGTGAATTAGTCAGGGTTCTCCAGAGGAGCAGAACCAACAGGATGTACATATATTTAGTAAGACATCTATTTTAGAGGAGTTGGCTCACACAATTAAGGAGGTTGGTAAGTCCAAAATCTGCAGGGTGTGCCAGCAGGCTGGAGGCCCACGAGAACAGATGCAACATTTTAAATCTGAAGGCAGTCTGCTGCAGAATTCCCTCTTGTTCGAGAGAGGTCAGTCTTTTGTTCGAGTCAGAGCTTCAACTGATTTGATGAGGCCCACCCACCTGATTGAGGGCAATCTGCTTTACTCAAAGTCCACAGATTTAAATGGTACTCTCACCCAAAAACACTGGTCACAGAAACACCCAGAATAATGTTTGATCTGTGGTCCAGACAAGTTGGCACATAAAATTAACCATCACGCATGTCCTTCTACGCCCCCTCATTCATGAGGATCCAGCTATAGCAGCCTCCTTGCTTCGAACACCTCCGGGCATACTCTGCCTCAGGATCTTGGCAGTGGCCATAAGCTCTGCCTGGAACATTCTTCCTGCAGATATCCACATGGCCCACCCAATGTCCCCATCAAACCCTTGACCAAACGTCTCTTTCACATGACGCCCACACTGATGGTGAGTTTACAGTGCCGCCCGCCCTGGCGCCCTGCATGGTCCCTCTGGCTTACCTGGCTCCCTTTCTCTATTTTTCCTCAGCACCTACCACCTTCTTCACCATGTGTGGTCCCGCTTGTGTTTGTTGCTACTTTTGTGACTCTCCACCGAGGGAAGCATCTTCATTTTGTTCATAAATGGGCAAGCACCTAGAACAGTGGTGAAATGGTGGGAGCTCAATAAATATTCCCTGAATCAAATGCTCCATTTCCAACATGGCCAAAGGTTCGCTCCCACAAGGGGGAACAGAAGATAAACTTAGAGCAGGAGTGTGGGTGATTCGTTTCCCGTCAAGCTCGGTGGGTGTCCTCATCCACCTGCACGTCTCTCCTAGAGTTTACAGGGGGCCTGGAAATAGAATTTTGGAATTTGCACAAAACTTCAAGTTCAACAGTTTATCTTGCACGGAGAGATGAAGACATGGTAAATTCAAGATATTAAAGGTGGTGCTCAGAATCTTCCAGTCATGCAGTAGAACAGTTGAGAACTGAACTCACGTCTCTTGATTCCCATTCCACAATGCTAAGCACCACATCAGATTTTTGTTTCGTTTTATTTATTTATTTATTTATTTATTTATTTATTTAAGAAGACTGGCCCTGAGCTAACATCCGTGCCCATCTTCCTCCACTTTATATGTGGGACGCCTCCCACAGCATGGCTTGACAAGTGGTGCGTAGGTCCACGCCCAGGATCTGGGCCTGCGCATCCCGGGCTGCCGAAGCCAGTGCGTGAACTTAACCACTACACACCCCGCTGGCCCCTGTTTTGTTTTATTTTTAATCAAAAGCATCCACAGAATCAAATGCCCTCTTGAAGTCTACTTGTTTCCTGCAAAAGGGTCAATATGCAAACACAGTTGTCGTAATTCCACTTGAAAGGTCAGCCCCAGGCGGTCCAGGCCCGGCACAGGGATCCGCAGTCCTCAGCCTGGGAAATCAGAGCACAGCAGCAGCAAATGGCACCCTGACGAGCAGGACAGGGAGAGGTGGCCACAGGACACACGGCCCTGCTGTGTGCGGCTGGGCCCAGCTTCCAGGGGTGTTGTGGACATCCTAAATTGTGAAGGGGAAGACACGTGAGATCACGCTGCAATTAGAAGAACATTTTTTCCCCTGCACAGGGCTCCTCCCTCCCCTCCCCTGCATGTACTCGTGCACACACGCACACACACACACACACACTTCTGAGAGGAGGCTTTGGGCTGAGTGCCTGGGTGCTCTGCTGAAGTGGGTGAGGAGAGAGAGTTTAGCACAAATCCTTCACTGCCCTGGCATTCTGCCAAGGGCTGCTGCAGACTTGTTTTTTTTTTGCAAAGATTCAAGCCCATTCTGCCTGGGTGACCCTAGGATGATCTTATGGCATCAAACACAGGCTGGTGTGCATGTGTGGGCAGACGGCTATTTCACTTGGGGCTAGCTTTGCAGTTAAAGTAAGGTTATCATCTGCTCGTTCCCTTGTGCTTACAGATAGGAGCGGGATGGGGAATGGGGCAGGGAGGGAGTAAGGTCCTTTACTGGACGAATCTGGGTCTCCATTCAAGGGGCCACAGCACGCGAGAGGTGGCACCCAGGAGTTGTCCAGGTCCTGTTTGAACAAGGCATGAATTCTCTCAATGTGCCTTTGGGTGAAGACTCCCCTCCCTGCCAAACACTGATAATAGGACATACTTATATTCTGATCAACCACAGAATTTCGTGTGTTTCTCTGCCTTTCATTCATTCATTTAGTCCACAAATGTTTACCGAGCACATGCAAAAATATCAGCATTGTGCTGGGCGGTGGGGGTTGTCTCTGCCTCCCAGGAGCCTGCAGGCTGGAGGGAGATAGAAGGGACACGAGCAAGACGCGCAGAGCCGTTTCCCAGCGAATGGGGCACCTCTGCCATCAGGTGAGCGCACCTTATGGGTAGACAGCATGACATTAAGCAGCGTAGAATCACATAGTAAGAAAGTTACCTCCGTGTCCACTCTCTGTGAATCCTTCTGGTGATGACAAAGAGAAAAACACTAACTTGCTAACCCCTTTTTTAAAGGAAAAATAAGCCTCACCAGCATTTGGATATATTTTTAATAACATTGCTTCACTTTCATTTGCAGTTATAGTTTTATTTAAAAAGGTGATTTGGATCGCCCATTCATCATAATGGTGTAAAGGGTTTTATTTTCAAAATGAATTTGAGTTAAAAAATGAATCAATTTGGGGCTGGCCCGGTGGCACAGTGGTGAAGTTCCCACGTCCTGCTTCGTTGGCTCGGGGTTCGCCAATTCGGATCCCAGGTGTGGACATGGCACCGCTTGGCAAGCCATGCTGTGGCAGGCATCCCAAGTATAAAGTAGAGGAAGATGGGCACAAATGTTAGCTCAGGGCCAGTCTTCCTCAGCAAAAAGAGGAGGATCGGTGGCAGATGTTAGCTCAGGGCTAAACTTCCTCAAAAAAAAAAAAGGGGATTATCTGGCATGGCCTGACCTAATCAGGTGAGTTCTTTGAAAGAGAGTCTGGGCCTTCCATGAAAGCAGAGACTCAAGGCAGAGACGTTCTCCTGCGGGCTTGAAGAAGGAACTAGACCAGCTGTGAACTGCCTATGGAGAAGAGCTGCCTCCAGGAGCCAAGGGCCTCAGTCCTACAGCCGCAAGCAACTAGATTCTGACAAAAACCCGAATGAGCCGATCAGAGGATCCCGAGCTCCAGGAGGACACAGCCTGGCCGACACCTTCACTGCGGTCTTTTGAACCCTGAGCAGAGACCCGGAGAAGCGATGTTGGGACTCCTGACTCGCTGAAGCTGTGAGATGATAAACGTGTTGACTCAAGCTTTGCAGGATGTTACAATTTGTCATGCAGCGATAGAAAACAAATACACCACCTCTGATGTCACATAGGGTTGTTGGGACAGAAAGCTCCCTGTTATTCCAGAAAGAGCCCAGCTTTGCCGTCACCGCTGGAGGAGGCTCTCACTCTTCTCCAGGAAGATCCTCTGTGTCGATGATCAAGTCCTGGTGGGCACTTTCTGGTGGCTTCCTTTATTTCCCTGCAGGGAAGCAGAGGAGGGCGCGGGGTGACTGACAGGTGAGCTCTGAATTGTGGCGTCCAGGGAAACCCTTTGAAACCGGCCAGTGTATGGAGGTGCCATTCCCCACCTCCATAGGGAGCACGGGGGGATCAGATTTGGAGGGAAAGAAGAGCGAGGCTTTGGTCCACGTTGAGCGGGATGCTGGGGTGAGATGGCAGGTGTTCAGTCGATCATGCTGATTAACAGTGAGGGCTCTGGGATCACAGTGAGGTCTGTGGGCCTAGACTTGACCTTCCTCTGCTTCCTCCCAGCTCGTGTTGGGATTACACAAGCCAACCCGTGTGAAACATCCAGAACCTGCCTGGCATGGGCTAAGTGCTCAAGAGCATTGGCTGCTATCAGATGTCTGCCTAGAGCTCAGGAGAGAGTTTCGGGCCAAAGTATGGACTTGGGAGCCATCAGCAAATATGGCAAATGAAGTCACAGGACAGAGAGGATCACAGAATGTGAATGCCCTCTTTCTTCTAAATCCTCATTCACATGGAATGCCAGGAATGTCGACATAAGAAAACAGATGATACGCAGATGATATAGTTTATGATCCCAAGTATAAAATTTAAATATGATCATTTCTGTACCCGGCCTTTTTCTTGGGATTTTTTTTTTTTTAATATAGATCCCAATTTTTTTTCTTTTTTTTTGGTGAGGAAGCCTGGCCCTGAGCTAACACCTGTTGCCAATCTTCCTCTTTTGTTTTTCTTTTCTCCTCAAAGCCCCAGCACATAGTTGTATATCTCAGTTTAGTCCTTCTAGGTCCTTCACATGGGATGCCACCACAGCATGGCTTGACAAGCGGTGTATAGGTCCACGCCCAGGATCCAAACCCATGAACCCAGGACCGCTGAAGTGGAGCGCACAAGCTTAACCACTACGCCACCAGGCCGGCCCCTCTTGGGAGTTTTAAGCTGGACTTTTTTCACGTTTCTAGACTTCTTGGGACACATCATGGCCACACTTGGGCTTCGAGTTTACTTACTACTTGTGTCAATCAGCTTGGGCTGCAATAACAAAACACCTCAGGCTGCGTGGCTCAAACGACGGAGATTTATTTCTCACAGTTCTGGAGGCTGGAAGCTCAAGGTGAAGGTGCAGCAATGTTCGGGTTCTGGTGAGGGCTGCAGACAGAGGCCTTCTCGCTGTGTCCTCACATGGCACAGAGAGCGCCCTGGGGCGTCCTCCTCGTCTCATACGGGCACCAGTCACAGTGGATCAGGGCCACCCTTATGACCTCAGGTGACCTTAATCACCTCTTTAAAGTCCCCATCTCCAAATACAGTCACACTGAGGGTTAGGGTTTAACATTTAAAATTTGGCGAGACACAGACATTCGGCCCATAACACTACTCGTTTCCCAACTTGTGACCTCCTCATCCTGCCTCAGAAACCTCGGAGAATCCTCCCTGGGGGTTTTTGTGGTGTTTCTGGGCCACTTCTAGTGGGGGAATGAGCGCAGCCTCTCACATTCAGCAACAGGTCAGGTGGCGAAGGCCAGAGCACAGAGAACTGTGTGCGAGGTGGCAGGAGGAATAAAAAGCCATGATTTTATCCGATGTGTGTATGTATACATACACACACATACATATATACATCACACGTATACACATACACATTTACATATGTAAATACATGTATACATACACACATATGCACATATATATTTACATATGTAAATGCACGTATACACATATATACACACATACACATTCACACATGTAAATACATGTACAATACACATATACATCACACACACATTCACATATGTAAATACATGTATACACACATATACACATACACATTTACATGTGTAAATACACATACACACATACATATATACACCACACATATACACATACATATTTACATGTCTAAATACACATATACACACACACACACACATATAGATATACACATACATGTCCCTGAGATGGCAGCTCTCTTACTCACAATCTGCTCTGCTCTTTTGGAATTCTCGTTGACCACCCATGACAAATCTATCCCCAGTACTCTGCCTCGACACTGATACCCAGCACACAGCATCCGTCAGGTTCCCCCATGGAGTGCCTGCCGTGGGCAGCTGTCAGGGACACAACTGCTCCGTCCACCCGACTTTAGACACAAATCCTGGAATGGGTGATAATATGCGATTCGTAGAGTTCCCATACCCATGTTGGGTGTGGGCTGACAAGCTGCGGTAACTCCTAGGTGAACCAGGGGCATTTTCTTCAGCTATGTGCACATGCAAAGTATCTCAGTTAAAGTAAAATCCTAGCTGGTGTCAGAATTTGCTAGAGCAGTTTGGCTAAGTAGGAAATGTATAGAGAGATGGACTAAAAGGGCACAGGCGTCCTTGGAGTGTATTCTCGATAATGTAGAGATAGACACAAGTCTGTTGAACCAGACTCAACGTTACCCATAATTTGAGCTTTAGCCATAACAGATGTATCACTTAAAACTCCAATAATGCCAATAACAATAAAACATTTGTTGAGCTCTTATGCATGGAGCACTTTAAATGTAATAGGAAAATTTGTATCTTCTCATACATATTTCTCTGTGTACACAGTGTTGACTGGATTTCAGAAAGTCGAAAGAAAATCCTTGAATATTAAAGCAACAAATGCATTTTTACCATTTAAAATAGATGATTAGAATCCAGAGTTCCTGTAACTGTATCAGGATTATCCAGAAAATTTAAATTTACAGAAGATCCGTGTTTTCGGGTGTCCGTGACAGCATGTTTCATCCGCAAACATTTGTTATAATAATGCAGAGCAGCAAATTGGTGGTTCTAGACTTTGCTATCACATTAATACAGCAGCATCTTTCCTGTTGGACCTCGCTCTCTTTGCACAGTGCCTGAGACAGTAGGGGAATATTTTGTCTGCCTGTTTGGAATGGAGTCCAAGTGTCCGCATGCCACAGGGGAACCCCACATGACCCGTGACATCCAGAGGGGTGTTTCCCAAGCCTCTGCACATTCTCTACGCTAATCTGGGCTATCTCGAAACCCAGGGTTGTCATTGTCACTTTTGGCGTGGGCTTTCCTTGTGAATCAGAAGTGAAATATGCAGGCTTTCTGCCATATAGCAATAGCCTGCACTCCTTGTTTAAGAATGCAAAAGCCATTTTACAAAGTGTGTGAATAGAGTCCTAAGTGGGGTGCGTTGGACTGGTAAAGAATAATATTCGGTTCAGCATTTTGGCAAAGATTATGATCATGAAGCAGACTCATTTGTTTACCTTCTCAGCTAGGAAAGACACATGTAGGTAGGCAGCCAAGAAGAGGAGGGGATGAATGGGGACTGAACGGGGCTTGGCTCCTGTTATATTGATTTTGGCAAAAATGCCACATGAAAAATTATGCCTCAGATAAAAATAAATTATAATCTACAAGTATTTGAATGAGAAGGGTGCCCTGTGAAAACTTAATAAATGAATGCTAATTCAGTTACCAATTTGTAGCCACGAAACATAACCAGTCACGTTATTCTGTGGAACTTGTTTCAGAAAAGATTGCATAACCCATGGAGCAATTCTTTACAAAGTGCATAAAAGTGTCAGCTGATGTATAATTTATACAGCGAATGTTAGTTATGGTCTGTTTAATAGTATTTAATGCTGTCATATGACATCATTCTTTCATTTACCAATTGAAAAAAATAAAAAGACCAATCAAAAACATTTTATCGAGTAAGAAATACGCTTATTGAATTGGATAAAAATTGTAGAAGACGATAAACAGATTCACTGGGGGAGGTAGCTTTAAAGGATTTTTGAAAAGAGTTACTGCGACGGAGCATGTTCAGTATTTACTCTATAGTTATTTTAATCATAATTTACTTACTGCGTATGTGTTGTCTAATATGCTGCTAATGTGCCTTAAGCAATTCATTTTGCCGACAGCACAGTAAATTGCCATGTAGCCTTGGCCCTTTATTAGTAGCAATGATTAAATCCAATTTTAGTTGTACTTACTACATTTTCTCTACTGCCTATAGGGCATCCCTACGGGGGGGAGAGGAGGTGCTGCTTCTAATCTTAATCTCTCCATCTTTTAGCCAAAAATCCACTCTGTACATTTTCAGCAAGATATTTTCAACCTCTGTTTATGCTAATTATTTTCCTTCCATGTAAGATATTTTTGCTGCTGTTTGAGAAAGCAGGTCAAAATGTTTGAAAACTGTTGTTTTAGATAAAATATAGTCCACAATATGTCCTTATGCAGTAGAAGTATTGCATAAAAGAAAATCTACCCTTCCCACTGTATGCGCTCACACGTGCTTGTGTGTGTGATGAATCCTATAAGAAACCAAGGATTGACTTCACATATTATGGGACCAGAACATTCTCGTATGTTAACTCTGTGGGTGAATTCTCACAGGGCGTGTAACTATATTATTTAACTCTGCAAAGCAAGTCGGGGTACAGTTTGTGTAAAATATATTATAGAAAATGAAGTTGCAAGCTCTCATATGTCATGAACCCTGGCACATTTCTTGAAGTTCCACTGGATAGGAATCTGCATGATTCGGCTTTAGTTTCCAGGCTGAGTTCACACGTTAGACATGTGCAGTGTGTCTCAGAACCTCATTTTATTTGCAAAAGGATTCCTGGCCTCCAAGTTTGGGTTGGATCCAGAGGCCCTCAATTAGTCTGCAGGAAACATTTTGCAAGTTTTACCCAGAGTCTTAGGATGGATCCTGCTGAAAGCCAGCAGCTCAGACTGAAGTCCAGTCCTGCTGCCCACTGGAAGATGGCACGTGCCTGCATCTTGTGGGTGAGATGCCTGGGAAAGCGGAGGATTTGCTTTCTCACTGCAAATCTCAACATCTGGTAAATTGGCTTGCACTATGGCTGCTGGAAAGGTTCTCAGCAAATGTCCTTCAGGAGCATCTTGGGAGTAACCCTCAGTGAAATAAGACCTTAGGGTTTTACAAAAGATTTTTCTCTATCTTTCTTTGTCTAGTTGTGATGGTGTCCTTTGCCGCAGGGAGTGAGGAGGAGACACACCCAAGCAGTTTATTGCATGACCCAGGTGGCATCTGGGTCTGGTTTCTGACAGTGGTGCCATGTTCCAGGGCGGGAGAGATGGTCTTGCAAGCTCCCTACTGAGTCCAACTGTGTACCATGCTGGCAGCCCCTGCAGAGCACGCTGAGCCAAGATAGCTTCTGTTGTCTTGACTCGTCCATGATGCGCCCTAGGAACAACTGGGGAAGGAACCCCCTCGGTGCTACCAGCCTCCGGCATGTCTTCACACGTCTCCTCTTGTCCATCTTCCTCTCTGTCCTTCATCTTCCATCCAGTCCAGGCGCTATGCACCTGCCAGGGGCTTCCCGATCCCTAAGGAAGGTTCCCTCTGCCCTATTTCTCACCATGACTACCCCGGCTTCTCGCTCCTTTCCTCCTCTCTGATCCAGATGTTCCAGTACTAAATGGCATTCCTTTTGGGTCCTGCTGAGTGCAGATTTGGAAATGTGGGCTAATGGAGGATCCTGAGTTAATGGGCTTCCCCTCCCACGCAACACTTCTTGGAGCTTTTCAGACAAGCTGCTTCAGCCTAAAGGAGGCAGCGGAGAGGTAGGAATTTCTTGCTCGGTGTCAGGCCACAAGTGAAGAAGAGATTTTGACAAGGGGACATGTCAACGCCTTTGAACTCAAATTGTAGACATGGCTGCCCATCTCTGCCACCAGGGGAGCGAGGGGCGGGGACCCTTCCTCCACCCTCTGACACTGCCTCTTCCTCTTTCACATCTTCTCTAGCTCTGTGGCTGCCTGGGTTGGTGTCTGTAAAGTTTGGACAGGCTCTGGATGAACCTTCAGCTGGCATCCAGGTCTGAGCTGGGGCCGTGCTCCTGAGTCCCTCCGGCTCTGTGACCTGAGGAAGTCATCTCACGTCTCCTCATCGATGTGGCAGCGATAGTTATGGGGGCTTCCCAGGGAGCTGCAGAGAGCGAACCCAGGACTGCAGCCTAGGCACGATCCAAACCACAGGCCGTGATCTGTATGTGTGATGTTATTATGGAGCCTGATTCATCGGGGAGACCCAGAAGACAGAAGATCCAGAAGGAACGTTAGAAAATGCCCTCCTGCTGTGGTCTAAAATATCACGTGGTGTGCGTCTGTTGCGCTTCTGGCTCTGGGTTGGTGGAAGGCTGCTTTGTAGTGGACCGGAAGGAAGCGACACGGCCCTGACTAAGAGAAAAGCCAACGTGGCGAGACGTCAGAAGTAGAGATATGAAGGCCAATTTGTGTCTGGGAGATGCAGGTGGGGCAAGGAACCCGCCTTTGAATCTGCCACTCCTTGGTTTCAAGGTCTCTATGCTGCTTCCTTTAAAATGCCAAGATATATCCTCTCCAGGGATTGTGAAACCCTCAAGAGGCAACTGAACTCTCTTGGGTAAATTACCCAGAGAATTACCAAATCTACCTGACAATTTTAGAGAGCGCCTCAAACAGAGCCAGCGCAGACGGTCGCACTTTGCGAGTCTGGAAGCCGTGGTTCTCCCCAGTGCCACCTTATCTTAACTCGATACTTAGAGGACTAACTGGCATCTTCTAATGAAGGTAAATCCAGGTTGTGTGGAAAATCCAAAATGGAGCTCTGCTCCTTTGTCATGTTCACGTCTCTTCATTCTGAAGATCAAAGCTGCTGTCCTTTGCAGCGATTACTTGACTAATTGTGTGGTTATAGCTTAGACCCAATTAATAGTTAAATGGCTTTTTACTGCTAAAATTATACCTTCCTCAGGAGTTGGGGAGGAACAATAGCTCTGGTCGAGTCTGGTTGCTGTAATATTGATATCCTTCATGAATAGTAAAAAGATTGCTTTTTTTTAACCTTTCTGGGTTAAATTGATCTCTTTTCTACAGGGACTTATAGAAATGGGTAGCTTATGAAAACAGCCTAAACAGTGGCTGTTGGGGATGAAATAGAAGTGAAAAGAGATAATTCCTCCTGGAAATCCACAAAGCAGCAGGAAATGCTCTGACATACGAGGTTCATAGAGACTTCAAATACTTTGTCTTCTTTTTACCTGGTCTTAGAAGTTAAAAATGTTGTTTGACAGTTTTTTCCTGCCCATGTTTTTTTAATTTCCCCCCTAAACAAAAGCATATGATGTATTTTGGTAGGGTCCGTCTGTTGTCAGATGTTTAATTTCACATAGTTCATCCAGAATGGTCCCTATGAACAAATTCCTAACATCATAATTCATCTAAAATGAAACTCATTTCCCAGGAGCCTCCCCAGAGCGTCCCTGGTGCACCTGCTGGCCCGGCGGGCAAACGCACCTTATACTCCCGAAAAAAAACAAGGACATTGAAATCATCTTTGTGACATGGGACTTCAGCGTCGTTTTGGATAACAGTCTGCAAACTGCATTTACCAAGGAAAAGAAAAAAAGGCATCTTGCTCCCAAATGTTGAAAGGCAGACAACTAACGGCGTATTTTTAATTACCCGACCGCTTTAGCACAGAAAGTAGTCAGTGTATAGTTACCTTCAATACGTAGAGTACAAGTTATTAGTGCATGAAAATGGCATCCAAGTTCTGTTGCTGGGTCTAGTAATTTTGGATATTTTCCATGCTATTACTGCCTGCTCCATATACCTTTACTGGTTCTTTTTGAAATTAACTTAATGGCACTCTGCAGAAATGGACTGCCTACTGAGAGTGAGCGCTTGCCTGCGAAGATGGACTGAGTTCCCACTGAGAGGCACTGATTTGGCACAAACAGAGAAATGCTTTAGCATTAATTTACTTGAGTATCAAATTATTCAAAATAAATAATTAAAGGCTTTTTAGGAGTCGGAGTCAATATTTGCTTTCAATATTTTGGATCCATTAACACATATCCCATATTGAGAAGGGCCGGGGCCCTGCCAAGTCCTGCCGCCACAGCAATAGATCCCTGAGCTTGCCACAGGTTTTTCCCTTCAGGCATTAAATGTCGTTTCCCTGTCCGTGAAATTTCTCGGCGGCCCCCATTATGCTTCTCTGGCGAGCCCATCATCCCCTCACAGCTCCAGCGGTTTAGCAGTGTCTGATGTCCTTCTCTTTTACTAGCCTGGGGCCTGCAGCCCTCCTCCCAGCGGGATTTCTCTGTGGGGACAGGGTCCTTGGAGAGAGAGCTGCAGGAGCAGGAGGCCTGCGTGATCCCGGGGAGACTGGAATCGTGGCAAGGTCGTGCTGGGGAAAAGAGCCCCTGGACGCTGCTCCTAGAGTGGCAGTTTGACCTTGTCGTGGATCAAATCAAAACGCATCTCCGCGGTCACACTCCGGCCCCCCCCTTGCTGGGAAGCTCCCACTTCCTCAAACTTCCTGCAGTCCTGGGCTTGAATTTGTAACAGTCATTTGCAGTACGGGGAGCATACAGTTTCCCAAGCGATAGCGTAAGAGGCCGTAGAGGGGTCTGGCCTGGTGGTTCCTCAGCGCTGAAAGGACACGGTGGTTGTCTGCCATGTGCGCATGCGCATGTGTGTGCCCTTGCACAACATGGTCAAGTGGTTGGCAAGCAGGAATGTCACCTCCTTGGGGCTGGCCCCGTGGCCGAGTGGTTAAGTTTGCGCGCTCCGCTGCGGGCGGCCCAGTGTTTCGTTGGTTCGAATCCTGGGCGTGGACATGGCACTGCTCATCAAACCACGCTGAGGCAGCGTCCCACATGCCACAACTGGAAGGATCCACAACGAAGAATATACAACTATGTACTGGGGGGCTTTGGGGAGACAAAGGAAAAAGAAATAAAATCTTAAAAAAAAAAAAGAATGTCACCTTCTTACATTATTACCGGGGGCAGTGATGGGGGCACCCAACCCTTTGAGACTGAGTGGTCTCTGAGTATCTATGGTTAACCCATTTTAAGATTGTCTGAAGCAGACGAGTAATATCAATATCCCTTTAATTTCTCTCTCTTGCTCCCTCACCATCCAGAAGCCAGCAAGGACCCAAAGAGTCATAGAGAGAAAAGAGAAAGCAGAGTTAATTCTATGAAGGGCTCTCCAGTCACCCTCCATAAAGACAGGACAATTTCCATTTGAAAGGGATGACTGTTAATGAGCTCTATTCTCCTAGCCTATCACCCCACAAGCAAAGGGGCTGCTTTGAACTCAACAAGGTCTATTATGGGTGAAATAAACCCCTCAGAACAAAGGGCAGTTCAAGTACAGACTTACACACGCTGATGGCACCCGCTCAACCCCACTTCAGTTCCACTGGCTACTCCCATCTCATGACGCCATTGCGTCTCTGAGGACTGGACTCTGTGCCTCCCCATGGGACCCCTCGCTGCGCAGGCACCTCTGCAGTTCTGGGACATGGGGCCCCAAAAGGAGGCTTCTCATTGGTGGAAAAGTCCATCCCTCATTTTCTGTAGGTTTGAGAGAGCTGTGAGTAAGAACTTTTCAAGGTTTTATCAAATGTTTCCCTTTCTGAGTATCTTTTATTCATGGGGAAAACAACACCGTTATAAACGTGGTAGACTAGCCTTTTTGGCGGCGTCTGAAACGAATATTTTCTGCCTATAAGTTCAGCAAATAGCACTGAACAGCAGTAATTGGAGAACACGGTCTAAATTCCCTCCTCATTGCTGAACAGGAGAAATTTGGCTTCAGATGTTAATCATTTTAGGCATGGATTTCATTTCTATTATACTGCACAGTATCTCGGGCACTCTGAAATCAGGCATGCACACAACACTCTTCACACAAAATGAAGAAAAAAGAAAGTGGGGTTCCCCCAACCCAAATCTGGGCCGAGGGGGAGAATTCCACTCTGCTCAAATGCAGCAGCCCAGTCCCACCTTGGCTGCCATCAGTACCGTGTGGGCACACACAGTGCGTGTGCAAGTGAGTGTGAGCACAGCTCTAACACGCTCCACCTGTACTCCAATTTGCTCACATATTTGTGGAGCACTAAGACTGTCCTCAGGAAGACAGGACAGTTTTGAGGGTCAAGGCAGTAAGACGTTGGAAAACTAATTTCTGCAGAATCTTTAATTGTCATAAAAAATCGAACGATGGCATTGTCAATTACACACCCTCTTAAATTGTCTATTGGAGAGGGACATTAATAATTATAAAGATGCTGGGAGAGGTGGTAAATCACTCACAAACCAGGGTGTCTGGCTGTGCAGGTGAAGCATACGTTGCATATAAGGAGCACTGACTTGTGAGCTCTCCATCCACAGGAAGAAAAACCATGTTCACTATGATTTAAGTGAAATTATGTGGGCTTTCTTTTCCTTACAAAACTGGAGACAAGTCATGTTTCAGCAACAACTCAGAAAGCTGCACCTCTTAGCTTTATTCTATCCCCAAGAGACGTCTCCCCCTCTAATAGATCTAATAATACGCTGTAATCATCTTCCATATATGTACTCACTTACGCCGCGGCTCTATTATTACGGAACCCCTGGCCTTCTCTTCTCAGGACTAAATAATCACATGCAAGCAGCACCTTGTTCCCCTCCAGAGCTTTAAGGAGGATGAGCCTGTCCTGAGGTTTCAGTGCTTCTGGCTCTTGTGCATGCATCAGGGACTCTGTCACTCTTCACTTTTCAGCATGAATTTCTCCTGCTTCTCATGGTTTTCATCACCTCTCTCCTTTCAGCCTGAGCAGGTGGACGAATTTTCTGAGGTCCCTACTGTGAACTCCACCATCCTGGTGTTTACAAGATTTACTTTTACTGTGTTTTTCCTTGTCAAGATATAGAATGCTGCCAGACCACAGAAACCTTTCTCATGTTCCCTTCCAGTCACTACTCCACTAAAGTAGTTATCCACTAAAGATAACCACCACTCTGACATCTATCACCATAGTTTAATTTTACCTGTTTTAAAATCTTATGTGTATGAAATTATATGTTGTCTATCTTTTGTCTGCTGCATCTGGCTTCTTTAGCCGAATAATATTTCTGCAAGATTCAACCATAATATTGTATGTAGCAATAATATGTTCTTTTTCACTGCTGTATAATATTCTACTGCATGGAAGTATCACAATATAATTACGTGTCCTACTTTTGATGGATATCTGTGGGTTTCTCCCAAGTTTTTGGCTATTACAAATAGCACTGCTGAGAGTATGTTTGTACATGGCCTTTGGTGAACACATGGATGCATTTCTACTGGGTTTATCTAGGGGTAGAATTGTTGGGTCATAGACTATGTGAATGATCAGGTTTATTAGAGACTGTCAATCAGATTTCCAAGTGGCTGCATCAGTTCATACTCTTAATCAGCAGCGGGTAAGAGTTCTGGTTGCTCCACATCTTAACACTTAGCATTGTCAAATTTTTCCCCTTCCATCTGGTGGCTGTTGAACACTATTTAATACGCTTGTTAGGCATTTGTTGAAACTTTTTACTGAAATGCTCATCACCTCTTTGATTTGTTTGTTTGTTTGTTTTGGTGCTCATACTTTTATTTTAAATTAAACTTTTTTATTTTGAGGTAACTGTAGATTCACATGCAGTTATGAGAAATCATTCTTGAGATTCTGTGTACCTTTACCCAGTTCCCCCTAATGGTAGCATCCTGCATTGCACAGAACAGTATCACAACCAGGATATTGATGTTGAGACAGTCAAGATACAGACTGTTTCCATCACCCCAAGGATCCCTCATGCTGTCCTTTGATAGCCGTATCCTCCTCCTTCTACCTCATGCCTGATCCCTTAGTAACCACTAATCTGTTTTCCATTCTATAATTTTGTCATTTCAAAAATGTTGTGTAAATGGAAACATGCAGTATGTAACCTTTTGGGATTGGGTCTTTTTCACTCAGCATAATTGCTTTGAGATTCATCCAAGCTGTGTGTGACAATAGTTCATTCCTTTTTATCCCTGAGTAGTATTCCATGATATGGACATACCACAGTTTGTTTCACCATGCACCTGTTGGAAGACATCTGGGCGGTTTCCACTTTTTGGCTATGAACATTCACGTACTAGATTTTGTGGGAATGTGATTTCATTTCTTCAGGATAATGCCAAAGAGTGCAATGGCTGGGTTGTATGGTAGTTGCATGTTTTAAAAACTTTAAAAGAAACTGATAAACTATTTTCTGGAAGGGCCATACCATCTTAAAGTCCCAGCAGCAATATTGGAGAGATCAGTTTCTTTGACCCTTGTCAGCATTTGATGGTATCACTGTGTTTCATTTTAGTCATTCTGGTAGGTATGTGGTGATATCTCGTTCTGGTTTTAAGTTGCATTTTACAATAATGCCATAAATTACATAAACACACATACATCACACCAGTGTACATATTTATGGTTCTAGATTCTTAATTCTACCCTTGCATTATGTGTTTTAGTTATTGAGTCAGGTAATACATCTTTATTTTATTAAAATCTATTAAATTTTCACCTTTAAGAGTGTCATTTGCATTTCCACATCAATTTTAAAACCGGTCAACTTCACACACAAAAACCTCTTGGGTTTTAAGACTAGGCTTTTGTTGACTCTCTATGGAATGGACATAATTACACTAGCGAGTCTGCTAACCGATGCTCAAGGTATGTGTTTCCGTTCACGGTGTTTCTGTAATTTCTCTCAGCCATTTGCTGTTTTCTGTGCAGAGTTTGTACTTCCAGCAGATTTATTCCCAGGTATGTGATTTTTGATGTTGTTATGACTGGTGTCACATAAAAAAGTCATTTTCTAGCTGTTTATTTCTAGCGTATAGAAATGCAATTTTGATTTTTGTACATTCACTTTGATTTCAGAGACTAGAAATTCACTTATTAAACCTAATAATTTATCTGTTAAGGTTTTCTATGTACATGATCATGTCATCCGAAAACAATGAGTTTTGGTACTTCCTTTCCAACACTTATACTTTTATTTTTCTTGCCTTATTACACTACTTAGGATGTCTAGTACAATATTCTACTGATAGTGATAATAGCAAACACTTTATCTTCTTCAAAATTTTAGGGGGAAGCTTCAATATTTCATTAGTAATTATCATCTTTGCTGGAGTGTGTGTGTCTTTTATCAAGTTAAGCAAGCTCCCTTCTAGTTCTACTTTGTTAATTTTTAAAATCATGAATAAATGCTTAATTTATTGAATTCATTTTCTGCATCTACTATAATGATTTCAGAATTTTTCCTTTATTTTAACAGTGTAGTCGATTACACTGACTGATTTTTTTTTGGTGAGGAGGATTGGTCCTGAGCTACTGTCTGTTGCCAATCTTCCTCTCTTTTGCTTGAGGATGAGTATTGCTGAGCTAACATTTATGCCAATCTTCCTCTATTTTGTTTGTGGGATGCTGTCTCAGCATGGCTTGACGAGTGGTGAATAGGTCTGCACTCAGGATTGCACCCAGGATCTGAACTTGCAAACCCTGGGCTACCAAAGCAGAGCATATGAATTTAACCACTACACCACCCAATCTGGCCCCTAAACTGACTGATTCTCAAATGTTGTACCAATACTGCATTCCTAAAATAAACCCATGGAGATATAATGAATTTGCTGTTTTCTTTAGCATCAGATTTGGTTTGTTGATATTTTATTTGATATATTTGCATCTACATTAATGAAAGAGATAGGCCTGTAATTTTTCTTTTTCATAATATCCTTAATGAATTTTGATGTCAAGATTATATTGGCTTCAAAAAACAAATTAAGGGAGTGGCTTCTCTTTCCTAGTCTTTGAAAAAGTTTGTGCAAGATTGGTGTCGTTTCTCTCTTAGATGTTTAGAAGAATTCATCAGGGAGGTCATTTGGACATTGAGTTTTCCCTATGGATACCTTTGAACTACAGATTTAATTCCTTTAATATACATTGAACTTTTCAGATTTTCTATTTCTTCCTGAGTCAGTTTTGTATCTTTCAATGAATTTGCCCATTCCACCTAAATTCTCCAAAAGTATTGACATGAAGTTGTTCAAAATACCACCTTTTTTTTTTTTCCTGAGGAAGATTAGCCCTGAACTAACATCTGTGCCAATCTTCCTCCACTTTATATGGGAGCTGCTGCCACAACATGACTGATGAGCAGTGTATGTCTGTGCCCAGGATCTGAACCCATGAACCCAGGCTGCTGAAGTGGAGCACGCCGAGCTTAGCCACTACTGAGTGGGGCTGGCCTCTCAAAATACCATCTTTTAAACTATCTTCTTAGTGTCTGAAATATCTATAAAATATCTATGCTGACGTCCTTTTTTTTTTCTTTTTGGCATCAGTGTGGTGCTTCCCTTTTCCTTGACCACTATCTTTAGATCCACTTATATATTTTGTTAGACTTTTCAAAAAGTCAACTGCAGGCTGCTTTCATTTTCTGCTAAATTTACTTGATATTTTGCTGGTTTCCGCTTTTACCTTGACTCTTCTTTCTTCTGCTATTTCTAATTTGCTATTAAATCCATCTGTTGAATTCTTAAAGTCTGTTATATTTTTCATTCCTTTGGGCTCAATTTACTTTTTGGAGTCTTGACGTGGGTACTCAGGTCATCAGTTCTCAAAGAGCCTTCTTTGAACCCTGGGGATACTAAGGAATTTAGGGGAACCAGAAGGTCAAAAATATTTTCATAATAATACTGACAATATTATACAATATTTATTACCTTTTCTACTGTGTTGTCATTTGTACTGATGTTGTAGAACTAGTGGTGAATAAAATCGTTGGTGCCCTGCCTTGAATTAGCATAGCAGCACCAAACTGTATTAGTAGATACTATGTTCTTTAATGTCATGTACTTGCAAACAAAATCCTAGTTTCACTGAAAAATATATTTGATGAATGGTAAAAAATATTAATTTTATTTTGCTTTTAATATTGTGCATGGCAAAATGTGAAGTATGCCTAAAGCATTTCTGCTGAATACAGAAGTCCAATGATTGACTCAAAGAAAAGCACTTCTGTGGTTGTTTGAGGTGCAAAGTGAACGAGCCATTTTTTTTTCATAGATTGTGATTTTTACTTGAAAAAATAACTGACAGACAAGTTATGCTTATTCCAAATTGGGTATTTAGCAGACAGTTTTTCAAAAGAAGAATCAAATGAGCCTGTCATTTCAAGCAAAATAACTGAGAGTATTTATTGCCAATAAAAAAATTCAAGCTTTTAAGCAAAATGGAAAATTTTGGAAGACTTAGATCCACCAACCATTGATGCACCGTGCTGGTTTGCCCAGGACTGGGGGCTCTCCTGGGCTGTAGATATTTCAGTGCTAAAATCTGAATGGTCCCAGGAAAACTGGGAAGGTTGGTCCCACTAACTGTGAACTTGATAGCTTCCCAGTATTGTAAGACTTTTATGATGAGATAGGCAGAGATATTAATGAATATAATTAAAAAATATTGCATAAAGACGTGTATCAATATTTGGAAGTCTTCATAACTCGGAACACCAATATTTTCCAAACAAACATTGCACAGTTCTGAAGTCAAGAAGGAGTGAAAGATCCATCCGATGTGTGAGCTAGATCAATGGATTGTAATGTGTCAGGATAGAGAAAATGCAGTCACATGCGTTCAGATTTCACATAGCAATTAACCTTTCAGAGAAGACACCTGCCAAATTTTGGTGTAGTATCAAAGAAGACTATGCACAATTATCTGACAAGGCTATTAAAATATTTCTCCTTTTTCCAACTACATATCTGTGTGAAGCTGAACTTTCTTTATATACTTCAACCAAAACAAAATATCACAACAGATTGAGTACAGCTGCAAAGATGAGTGTCCAGCTGTGTTCCATTGTGCCAGACATTGAAGAAATTTTCCAAGATGCAAAATGATGCAACATTTTCACTAACTATTTTGTTTTAGAAAATATATATTTTTTCCTAAAATGATGTTACTATGTTAACAGTCATGGGTTTATTATTGTTATTTTAAAATGAATTAAATATTTTTAAAATGTCTCAATTCTAATTTAGAATATGGTAAATAACAATGGATATTATGCACATAAACAAAAGTTCTTCAGGATCTGCAATAATTCTTAAGACTACAAAGGGGTCCAGAGACTACAATATTTAAGTGCCTTTCATTTAGATCATAATTTTTGTGCCTTTTCATTTTTCAATACATGCATTTAAGGCTACAATAGTCTTTCCAGGCACTGCTTTATTTGTAAATTTTGTTATATCTTGTTTTCATTATTATCAGTCCAAAGTGTTTCTAATTTTCATTATGATTTCTTCTTTGATTGTATATTACTTAAAATTGCATTGCTTAATTTCCAAGCAGTTAGGAAGTAATTTCTGGTTATCTTGTTATTGATTTCTAACTCAATTCTACACTGATCATGGGATGTCGTCTATATAACTTCAATTGTTTAAAATTTATTGAGACTTGCTTTATGATCCAACATATATTCCGTTTTAAGAAATGCTTTGTGTGCCTTTGTAAAGAATATGTATTCAGCACTTGTTGGGTGTGGTGTTCTTAATACGTCAAATATGCCAAATTTGTTAATTGTGGCTTTTAAATTCTCCATAAACTTACTGATTTTACTTTTTCTGTTTATTCTATCTTCCACTGAGAGAAGTGTGTTAAAATCTCTACCTAAATTTGGAGGTTTCTGTGGTTTTACTTTTACTTCTGTCTGGTTTGCTTGATGTATTTTGAGGCTATTTTATTAGGTAGAACAGATTTAGAATTGTTTTGTCTTACTGTTGAACTCTCACTTTAATCATCATGAAATAGCTCTCTTTATTTCTATTGATATGTTGTGTTGAAAAGTCTACTTTTTCTGAAGTGAAAACAGGTATAGGAGTCTTTTTTGGGCTGGTGTTTGCATGGGATTTTTCTTTTCATTCTTTCACTCTCAACTAGATCATGTTCTTATAAATAAAACAAGTAGCATCTGGTATATATATAAGCAGCATTCTGGTTAAGCTTTTAAAAATTCGTTTAAAATATATTAGTCTTTTAATTTGTATATTTACTCCATTTACATTTAATGTAAACTTTGGTATGTAGGGATTATATTTGACCTCTTATTCTTTTGTTTTTATTTATTTCCTCTATTTTTTCCCTATCCTGATGTCAATTAACTTAATGAAATATTACTTATTTTTTAATTTTCGCCCGCTATCAGCTTGTTAGTTACAGGTTCTTCTGTTTTTCTTTTAATGATTACTCTAGAGATTGTTGACGGTTTTGGCTGACTTGTGCATTCTTGACGCAGAGTCAACCTCAAATTAGCTCTTTTACTATTTCTCCAACAATGCAAGGACCTTATAACACTTTAAGTACACTTACATCCCTTCTTTCCCCTCTTTTTTATGCTACTATTGTTTCGTATTTTAATTTTATGTATACTCAAAACCCCTCAAAACATTATTATTGTGATTTTAAACCATCACTGTTCCTTCAGATTTACCCCCACTTTTGCCCTTTCTGGTGATCTCTGTTTCTTTCTGAACTACTGTGAATCTACTTATCACCGTTTTCCTTTTGCCTAAATAATTTGCTTTAATATTACTTTTAGCGTGGGTCTGCTGGAAATGAACTCTGATTTTCCAGACTTCATGTGTTCTTCATTTTCAAAGTCTATTTTAGTGATCAAAAATTCTTAAATTAGCTATTATTTTCTTCTAGCATTTTAAAGATTCCTTTCCATTGTCTTTTTTCTTCCTTCATTTCTTTTAAAAAGATAGCTGTCCATCGTATTGTTTTTCCCTTGTTTATCTTTGGCTGCTTCTATTTTGTTTTTATCTTGTTGAAGAATATTGGCCCTGAGCTAACATCTCTTGCCAATCTTCCTCTTTTTTTTTTCTCCCCAAAGTCCCAGTACATAGTCGCATATCCTAGTTGTAGGTCATTCTAGTTCTTCTATATGGGATGCTTCCACAGCATGGCTTGATGAGCGATGTGTAGGTCCACACCCAGGATCTGAACCAGTGAACCCAGGCCACCAAAGCGGAGCTTGTGAGCTTAACCACTAGGCCATGGGGTCAGCCCCTGGCTGCTTCTATTTTTCAGATTTTATTTTGTTTTTGATTTTCAGTTTTAATATGAAGTGGTTTATGCATTTATCCTTTTGGGGGGTTTCTAGAACATCTTGAAATTCTTCTGTCAGAGTTGGACAATTCTCAGCCCACATCTCTTCAAACGATGCTTGTATCCTCACCTTTCCAGTTACTGTGTTAGACTTCTTCACCTTGTCCCATGTATTTCATATGCTCTTGACCATGTTCTCCATTTTTTTCCCTCTGTGCCTAGTTTGAATATTTCATATTGCCCTATCAGTTCATTTATCCTCTCTTCCACTGTGTCTAATCTTCAGTTAAATTAGTTGAATGAATCTTAAGTTCTTTATTGTATTTTCACTTTGATTCTTTCTTATAGATTCCAGCTCTTTGATGCAATTCTCTATTTTTCATTTATTTTCTTAAACATGTTCATTATAATTCAAGTTCATGTCTGATTACTCCAATACCTAGATCACCTCTGAGCCTATTCCTTATCATTTTTCCTCTTGATTTTTGATAATTTATTCATATTGTCTGTCTTGTCTGATAACGTTTTTACTTGAATGCCAAAACTTCATATAAAAGTAGCAAAGGCACAGGATGATGTTATTTTCTCCTTGAGGGGGGTGGCATATGGGAAGATGACCTTGACCCTGTGTAGGCTGGCTGCCCAGCTTTGGAAGGGGTGACCTGCTTATGGTTTGCCCTTACTCCTGGGCTGTAGTCCGTCAGGAACCTGCAGTACCTCCCAGGCCCCTCCTCCTCAGCGGGCTCTGAACTTGCACTTTGGTCTCTCCAGCACTGTGAGCCTGCCAAAACGCCTGCTTAGCTTTTAAGGCTCTTGGAAGCTGCTTTCCTCTGGGTTCCTCCTCCTTTGCCCTGGGTCTGCACTCATTGCTCAGCCCTGACAAACGCCCTGGGGGGGCATTGGGTGCAGAATATCAGGTTTCCTTCTCTGGGGTTCTCCTTATACTAGACTCTAGGCCCCTCATTTCTGACTGCGCTCATTCCAGCTGTTGTCTTCTCAGCCCGTGGAGACTTTTCCAGGCTACCACTCTCCCTCTCAGTGCTCTTTCCTGTGCTCTATATTCACAAATGCCCCAGTGGAATAAAAGCATCAGTGAATGGAGGGCTCGCTCCAGGCCTTTTCCCTTTCCTCCGTGACCTGGCAACCCTAAGTCCTGGCTGTCTGGATTGGTTTCCAACGTCTTTAAACAGATTTCTTTTCTATCCAGCTTTTAGAGTTGTTCTCAAAGAGAGGTGCACGTCACTCTGCTATGGGCCACCCTGTCATAACCAGAAACGTTCACTTCTTTATAAGGGTTTCCCTAAACCCCATCAAACTTTATATTGGACTTACTCCCAGGGGCTGCTCCTGAACTTGGAGTGTTCCTGGGGGAGGATGAGCTGGATTTGCTCTGGGGCTTGATATTTGAGATGAGGTCATATCCTGTCTGTTTTCCTTTGGATTTTGTTTTATGGTTTGAAATATCCATTGATATCCTTAAAATGCCAAGTTAGGGGTTATGTTCATTCCTCAAAAAGGGGCTGGGCACGTGGGCATCACAGCCTCTATCTCAGATGGAGAAGGAGGAATTGCAAGCATTTTCTCTTGGGAAAACTGGGTTTCCGACTTGGAGGGACCCCGGGCACAAGCTCTGGCCTAGCTGGGCGTTTGGCCAGTTTGCCGACGAAACGTGTGCTGGCCTTCACAGTAATCCAGCAGACTCGTCTTTTCCCTCGATTGGCCAACCTATATTTCAGGCTGCCACTTTGGTAAACCCTTGTGCTTAATACTGCCCATGTGGGAGAAAAGGAGAAAGCAGTCTCCTCAGGGGACTGGTGCCTTTGGTTTCGGGCTTGTCTGAGAGAGCCAGCTTCGTTTTCACTGTGCAGCATCTCAGTTATCTGCCTTGGGTTTTAGCTGTCAAAACAAACCAGTTCTGGGTCATTACCCCACGGTGCCAGCCAGAATTATGATCCTGGCGGTTTCTCCCCGTATCCCTGCCTCTCAAACCAACAGACCCCAGATCTTTGCTTCTGTGTGACCCTGAGCATTTGAAACCCTGCGTTTACTTACGCCAGCCAAAGTTACCATAATAACAAAGCATTTGCTGATTTTCCAGCTTTGTCTCTTCCTACTCCTACTGGCTCAGAGGCTGGATTGTGGTTGGCTTCGTTCCATGGCCTTCTTTCATCTTGCATTCCTGGCACCGAGTGCTGGAACAAAGTTAAAGTTGCCACTTAAATTTAGGAAGCTGGGAGGGATGACATGAGGACTAGTTCCCTTAGAAAATGTCTATTTTTCCTAGTTTACAACCTGAAGTTACTGACTAATGGGGCATTAAGCTCATGGCACCATAGGGCGCGGCCTGTGACATTTTCTCCGCTATGCACAGCTTTGGCATTTGGCGTGGCCTCTGGACCGCTTTCTCAGAATGATTTTTTTAATCCATTAAATGAAACCAAATATTGAAAAAAACGTATTGATAGTATAGACAATATAGTAAATTTGTGACACGTGCTTCCTTAACACATTAGTGAACTAGTTTAGTGCTGGGGTCATAAACACTCTTTGCAGAAGGATGCCGAGAATTGCTGGTATTTTGCGTCACATTATAGGTGTTGCAGACATCTCAAAGCATCTCTTGATTTCTCTGACTACTGTTAATGCCACTGTGGTTTGTTGCCTACCTTCAGAATTAGAGGATAGGCTGCATTTCAGTAATTTTTTCTCATCCAAGTTTATGCATCCTTGAATTCTCTCCAGGTTAAAACCTGAGTAAGGATTACTGTGTCTCCAAGGCGGGAGGAGGGAGCATCCGTGTCTGCATGCAGACTATAAATGGGTCAGGCTGTTCTTGCAGCATTTTAACATTAAGCTGGCTTCCTTTCCTCATGAGCCCAGAGCGCAAACTGAATTCATCCAGCATTTATCGAGCAGCTACTATTTTATGCCTGTGCTTGCCGGTCCACGTCACCAGGTGATCCCTGAGCCCTCGGGTCCTGGCGTCTCTGCACAGACTGGGAGCACGGTGCTGTCTAAGCCACTGCACTCGTCTCTCCGTCCAGTGTCACTGGGGTCCCATCCATCACAGTCACTGTCCCTGAAGAGCGGCTGCCTCGGTGCTGCTGTCAGCCTGAGAAAGCCAGTCATACTATTAAAAACCAGTGACAGCATCTCATTTCTTCCTGTGTGCACACACGGACACACACGGGAACAAACAGGGACTGCACTGAAGGGAGGCAGCAAATTAGGGGGACTCGGAGCTGAGCCCTGCTCACACCTGGAGGCTCAGCTCGAGCGAAAGGGCAGCAGAGGTGGGCTGCTTACACCCACAAGCCAACTGGTCAACAGAGAGCATCTACCCAGGACGTAAGTGCAGGTCTTGCTGGAAAAGTCCCAAGACCCTTGAGACAAGCAGCCAAAGGATTTTAGGAATGGCAGGCATTCAGGATGCGGGGTGGAATAACACTTATGGAACTGGGTAAGGGAACCCTGAGCCAGTAAAGGCCTCATGATCCGAGAGAGTCAACACAGCGGTGATGGGGGAGGGGACAGAGGCTAACACCGGGCCAGGAGGCGGATAGGCAGGGGTGCCCAAGCTGGGAGCTAATGGAGAACTGGCGTGTGAAGAAGCCCACAGGCGGATAGCTACAATCCTCATTCTAAGGGAACTGTGTCATTTGCCCAATATTTCCCTACTTCTAACTTTTGTAATGAAAAAGGTCACTTGTAATAGTAGTAAAGAAAAGAAAACATCACCAACAGCAGCAACAAAATTGATCACCTCACCACCCAAGCCCACTGCTGACATTGTAGGTCTGGAGTGAGAGTAGTATGGACACCCATGTGCCATATGACTGTCTCACCAAACTGTTGGATAAGACACCATCACTCCTCCTCCATTGACAAGTATGCCTCCATCACTCCCTGGAAGGCTGGGCTCCAATGTAGACGTGCTGGGCTCCTTGGCTTCTGTGGACCACGCTTCTCAGGCTGCATCTTGCATTGTGAGGATTTTACGTACACACAAGCTCTGCTCCTCTCACACACATCAACGGTCACCCCGGGGCCATCCTTTGAGCCTCTGAGTGGTCATGCTTCAAGCAAAGCAGGCCATAGAGGAAATGGACTTGAGTCATCTTGGCAGAGAATCCTGGGGTCAGACAGGGTCCGTGAACTCCAGGTGGGCTTATATCCTGCGGTCCTCATGACCTCGTCCCGTCAGCTGGTAGGGGACTGGCCCAGAACCTCTTAAAGTTCAGGGTGCAGGGCAGGACACCACCACCCCCCCCCCCGCCTTCTAAGGAGGGAGTGGCATCATACAACTCAACCATGCTCATTTTGTCATGCTGCCCTCCAACCCTACTCCACGTGCTCTGTGTGCACAAGGTTGAAATTGGCGTACGTGCCAGGTGGATTATATTCTCACTTTCTATTGTAACACAAATATTTTCCTTGTATCTACGTAGTCTTTGTAGTTAAAATATTTCATTTATTACCCTGGAAATATATAATCATTGTAGATAAACAAGAAAATACAGAGAACTATGAATAAAAGAATTACTGCATATTCCCAGAACCCTAGATAGGCGCTATTAACATTTTGTGTATTTCCTTTCAGAATGTTTATGATACATATTCATATATATTTTTCTTTTCAGAAATAAGATTTTCCTGTAATTGTTGTTTCATAGTTGGCTTTTTCTGCATTTACTATATTTTAAATTTCCCCAGGCGAATACATGTATTTCTCCAACATTTTTCCTAACAGCACCCAGTGTTTAATGGTGTGGATAAACCACAACAGCAACAACGATGATAATACTATAACACAAACCAGCTCTGTGCCGGACTCTGTGCGTATGTCATTGTACTGAGGCTTCACGTGATTTCTGAGAGGCAGGTGTTGCTGCACTCAATTAGAATACTCAGGCACCAGTACCCCAAATTTAGATTATATCTAAGTTTCTGACATTTTAAATAATATTGTGTTGAACTTGATTAGCAAGTAATCTTTTGGACTTGTCACAGTTTTCCTTCAGAAAAATTCCTAGATAGAATTGCAGGGTCAAAGGCTATGCATGTTTTAAAGAAACTTTATACACATTGCCAAATTTCTCCCTAGAAAGCTTTTACCAAGTTGAATTTTCATCTAGCAACATGAGAATGCCCCTTTGCTTCTACCAGGTTATTGAGGACTCTGACAGCATCGTTAAAAAGCAAAACAACACAAACAAACAAACCCTAATAGAATAACAAGGACACAGTAAGAACTCTGGAAAATCAGAGAGCCGCGACCCTGGGTGAGCCGGCATGCTCTCCCATAAGTTTATTAACCATTCGTATTTCTCTTTTGTGAATCACCTTGCCACTATTTGCCCATTTTTCCGTTTGTCTTTTTCTTATTGACTTGCAAATGCTCTTTTTTATCTGAAGGATAATAACCAGAGACTAGTCAGGTATTCAGCAAACGTTTTCTCTCAATTTGTTTCCGTTATAACTTTTTATTAGGCCTATCCCCTTTTAGCAGTTTTTTCATTTTTATTAGATAAATCTCTATTAATTTCTTCTGTTTCCTTTTTTTAAAAATTTTTATTTATTTATTTTATTTTTTTCTTCTGTTTTCTTATTTAGGTCTTGTGTTTGAAAAGGCCTTTCTCTTACTAAATTTATATATTTTAAAAAATCGTATATATATATATATATATATATATATATATATATATATCTCACACATGTTCTTATACAGTCACGTACCACAAAATGATGTTTTGGTCAATGACAGACCCCATTTGTGATGGTGGTCCCATAAGATTAATATCACATAGCCTGGGTGTGTAGTGGGCTGTACCATTTGGTTTGTGTAAGTGCAGTCTATGATGTTCGCACAATCACAAAATCGGCTGACAACACATTTCTTCAACGTGCCCCTGTCATGAAGAGGTACATGACTGTGTGTTATTTCTCATTTGCTTCTTTATTTCATTTGGAATTTACTTGTTGTGAGATATGAGATAAGGATCTAGCTTCATTTTTTTAAGCATAGTTAACCAATAATTTAGCACCAGGCTTTGAATGATCTATTCCTCCTGCGTAAATTTGAAACCACACTATTGTTTCTGAATTACCTCAGGGCTTGCATTTTTAGTCTAAGTTCTTTGTCCAGCTGTATTCATCTGGATTTTCTGGAGTCACATGGTTCTCTGCACGTGACATGCATAGCAGTTTATGTAAAATTGGAGGTTCTTCCCCATTACTCTTATTTTTCAAAGGTTTCTTGCTTGTGTGTGTGTATATGTGTGGAGTTATGGAAGATGAAATACAATATTCACTTTTATGAGCTGCGTAATATTTACCAATTAATATGTCAATTTTCTAAAGCAATGTCGAATAATAGCTTTAGCTTCTCTAGAATTTTTTAAAAGGAAGATATTTGAATAGACAGCTTTTGCTTTTGTTGAATTCCCACTCCACAATATGTTCCTGGGTGTAACAGTGTGGGAGATATTCTCATCCTTTTCCTCATAGTAAGCCATCAGTCAAAATTTCCTCTTTTTGTCCATCCCTGAAAGTGCCTTTTGCCTTCCTCACTCTGTTGCCATCATCCTCTCGATCTGGCTGCAGTTTTGGCTTACTCTTCTCTTCACAACTTTCAGTTGGAGCTAAACCCAGCTGAGGCCAGGTTCTGTTAGGGCCCATTAGGATCTGTCAGTGATTAGGGGTCCGTTTTGCATTATCTGTTTAGATCTGTAGGTCTTGAATGCCTACAAGATGGTACAAGAGCCCGAATGCACATGGGACTCTAGGCTTGGGCCTCTGTTATGCCGTGTTCTGCATAACTGGGCTGCCAATAGGATCTTTATATCTTTTGTGTTTACTTAATAGAGGTTTATTGAGAATTTGTTGAGAACAAGAAGGTGTGGAAAGAAGAAGAATACAGGAGGTTGGCGTTTCATCCTCCTTTCATTCCCAGCCTCAGACTCTACCATCTCCAGTGATCTCTGCTGGCTTAAAAACAGGTAGGAAGTAAACTTCATATTAGAATTCAGAACTATTTGGGGGAGCTTGGGGAGATGGGAAAGTCCAGCATCAGAACAAACCATGGAATCAGCAGTGGAACTAGCCCCCTGTGTCCTCACTGTGTGGTCTCCACTCTCCTAGACTTTGGATGGATCACTCCCAGCCCCCACGAGACCCCTCTGGCAGTTACTGCTCAGCCTGCGTGGCTGCCAGTGTAGATGCAGCCCAGGGCCTCACCCCGAAGCCAGGCTCCCCTTGCTTGGCACCTGAGTGAACTGGAGTGCAGGAGGTGAGCCTTGCTTCCGGCTGACACTTTTCTGGCTTTGTTGGCAGACTGGGGTGCAGGGAGGAGAAAGAGGAAGCGCACCCTCAGGATGGCGCGGACTTGGTCCCAGTGCAAGGAACTGCTGACTACTCCGACCCCAGACGTCTGGAACAATTCGCAGCGCCCCTGGGTGATCAGCCCATTTCAGCATACCCATCTCTGGCTGGTTTCAGAGAATTGCTCTGTTTTCCTACTGTTTTGCAAATGCATGAAAATGGCTAGAAATTTTGGTCACCACGTGAGTCCTTTTATTACAACTGAAAAGTAGGAAGGGGTGTTTTTAGTTCAAACAAATAGCATTGCAGGCACAATGTGTTACATTAAGAAAGGCTAATTTTGTATTATTAAATATAATCAGAAACACAACGTGAGGCTTGTCGTGTTGACATGGTATGCTAGGTGCCTTAACGTGGCTCAGCAGGCTGCTTGTTTGCACACTGCTTAAACTTTCTCATCTCATCGATGAGTTTTTGCATGATAACCAGAATATTAAAAATATGTGAAAAGTGGCCTCACGCTTCTCAGCAAATGCAAGCCCGGGTTACTGGGAGGCAGTGCCTCTCAGCAGAACTGCAGGTTGCAAAGCCTCAGTAGCTACTCCAAGACTCTCCTGGATCTGGGCTGAGCTGCATGCTTGCTCTCTGCCTCTTGGTACTGGCCCTGGACCTCCCACATTGCAGCCCCATCAGCAGCCATCAGTGCTGTTAGGCACAGTGGAGGGGAGATGCTCTTTGATCCCAACAACTATTCCTTGGATGGCGAAGCTGCAACTGCCTGGGACTGACTCATCCCCGGGTCCAGCCATGTTCTCCACATTCTCCCTCCACTTTCCACCACACCACTTTGGAAGGTTCTAGAAGGTTCCTAAGAAGACTAAGGTAGGTGGCTACACAGGCAGATTTTTCTGGACATAGGGATTTTTACTCACTTATTTTCTACAAAGAACAGGATTCTTTTGGAAAAAGAGGAACAAAGAAAGAAAGAGAAGACATTTCACTCTCAGGCAAAATGGGTCTACAGTCTTCCACTATCCTGGGTGTTCTTTAAACAATAAGAGACACTTTGAGCAGAACATTTTAAAGACAGGTGTGATGCTCACCTCCTTTGACCCCAGGACACACCCAGGCCTGCCCCTGCGAGATGCCTGAGCTTGGGCAACACTGCTCTGTCATCGGGTCACATTGCTTAAATAAAGAAGAAAAGAAAAAGAAAGGAAAGGAAAAAACTCATTCCCCAGGAGCCAAAAAAAGCATAGGAATTGACCATTTGCACATTGGAGATGACAGTGATTTACAGCATCAGTTGCTTCTTCTCAATGACATTTATGGTTTGTGGTAGTAAAAACAAGCTGCTGAGTGATGGCAGATGACCTGCCATCTCATTTGATATGGCGGCACAGTGGACATTCAATCCATCTAGAAGTTTATATGACACATAGATGATACACCAGGATATAGCTCTATTTTTAGCATGTGTTAGTTAGGATGGGCTAAGCTTTGCTGATGCAACAAAACCCTAAAGCTTATTTCTCACTCATGCAAGGTCTACTGTGGGTTGGGCAGTGCCCCATGTGGCTGGCTTCCATGTGGTGAATCAGTAATCTGGGCTTCTCCCACTTTGTGACATTCTCACCTCAACACATGGCTTCCAGGTCACTTCAGCAGGGCAGGAAAAAGTGCAGAGATGTACCACTCACTGTCCTGGGCTTTGGCCTAGAAGTGATACATGACACATCTGCCCACAACTCAATTGCTAGAACAAGTAATGTGACCCCAAACTAGCTGCAGAGAGCCCAAGACATGTAATCTTCCTCAGAACCATAAAAGAAGAAAATGACATGGGCCTTGGCAAACATGGGGCATTGTCTCTGCAGAGACCACTTGAAAGGGTCTGTTTTTGTTGAAAAACAGACGAGTCAGGGCAGTGGTCAGTAGTGGAGTCCTTCTAGATCTTGTGCAAAACATTTGCTTGAGAGATGTGGACCTGCAGGAGGGATAATGACAGTGTCAGGGGTACAGTGGGCATAGCATCCAGAAGTGGAAGGAGGTTGAGGGTTGCTTCATTTACATGATTACATTTATTTAATTTTCATTTTTAATAGAGGAAGACATGTATATGGTAATAAATGAAATGGTCCAGAAGCAATGAGGATGGAAAGTAGCACCCCTCATCCTGCCCCTCCCACTCTCCTCTGCTCCCTAGACACAACTTGCTTGTCCTCTCTGGTCTGATTGACCTCCACAATTTGAGATATGCTTATAACTCTGTTACTTGATTTATCAGATTTATACAACATTAATTGATACTTCAATGTAGAAAATAAGGATTTAACTTACTTATACTCAGGGACAATATTGAAGTTCTTTGACCATGGGTAGCACCCAGCATTAATCAGCTGTGGTGGGTGCAGGTCAAGGTGCTGGGGTAGGGTACACAGGTGCCCTGTCATACCAGGTGTTAACCCGCTAGTTGCTAATGCTGGGGGAATCCGACCCAGTGGAAAGAGACAGGCTACATGGTGGTGGGTGGTAACAAGGGGAGGGGACATGAGCAATGGTATTTACCAAGTTTTATGGAACTATTACGATACTTTGCAGTGATTAAAGTCCTGTTGCAGCTGGATGTCAGCCCTGTGTACACCAGTCTCACTAACTTGTCCCCATGTTGATATTACCAGTAATATGATTACCTTTCCATTGATTCCGTTGATTACCTTTTAAATTTAAATAATACATCTAACCCTCTACTTTTGGTTCTATCATCTTGAGCAGTGTATCTTGACTGACTTATGAAATGACTATATTAGCATCCCAGTCTTTCTGCTTTCCTTTTTTTTTTAAATGCATCATTTAAGGTAGATGACACTTTTTCAGGTAGGTTTTCCTCTAGATAAATTCAAGCACCATGTGAAATTATTCCCCCAGCAGGGGTGGGGACCAGAAAAGGCTCTGATGCTCCAAGATCCCAATACTATGTCCCCTGCCCTCTGGTATTCAAAGGTCCGTATTGACCAATACAGGAAATTGGTATGACTCTGGCCTCAAGTCACACCTGGTATTCGTGCCTCTTGGGAGACTGATTTTTGTTCCAGGTCTGGTCTCGGTGTGTCCTGGGGCTTTGAGGAAGATGGCCCAGGTCAAGGGCTATGCCCATCTCCTGCCTATAGGCCTTCCTGGAGAGATGGAGTCTTGGCAGTCAGGAGTCCTGGAGGAAGGATGCCTTTCCCTACCTGAATCTGTTTCTTGTTGCTGCTGTAACAAATGACCACAAATTTAGTGGCTTAAAACAAGGTAAATGTATTGTCTTATAGTTCTGGAGGTCAGAAGCCCCAAGTCAGTCTCACCTGGCTAAAGTCAGGGCGTCAGCAGGGCTGGTTCCCTCTGAGGCTCTGGTGTAGAATCTGTTTCCTCGCCTTTTCCACCGTCCTGAGGTTACCATACTCTTTGGCTCATGTCCTTTTCTTCATTTCACGCCAACATCTTGCTTGTCTCCTCACATCTCCTACTCCTCATTCTGATCCTGCCTCCTGGTTAGGACCCTTGTGATTGCATTTAGTGTCCACCCAGATAACCCAGGATAATCAGCCTACCTCCAGATCTTTAATTTAATAACATCAGCCAAGTCCTTTTTGCCAAGTAAGGTGACATATTCACAGGTTCTGGGGACGAGGACATGGACATTTTGGGAGACCTTTGTCAGCCTATCATACAACTGCAACAAGCGTAGCAAAGTTAACAGACGGGATGGAGTAGAATTGTTGGAAGACAATGATTAGTCAGGTACAGCCTGAGCGGAGCATCATTCTGACTCCGGGAAGGGAGACAGAAGCAGCCATGGGCTAGAGGTTGAAACAGGATGTTTAAGACAGAATAACATTTCAAATTTCTGCTCACTGGTACAAGCTGAGAAGGGAGAGTTCCTAGGCACTCCTGAGGCCAAGCTGGCTGGAACAAGCAAGGTAGTTGGGTGCAGAGCCAGGACAGAGCAATCCATCCCAGCCTCATGCTGGCACAGCAGAGCCAAATGCAGACTTCTACCCATCTTAGAGCTAAGTCTATTGATTTCTAGCTGGAAATGGGCATTCCAGTGAGTGAAGTTGAGGTTTCCTGATATTCTCCCTCCATGAAGTACCTTCCGCTGTAGTTTTTCATAATTACCTGAGCAAAGATTTGTTTCAAGGGGAGCTGTAATATAGGAGATGAGATAATTTAAGATTATTCCCTGAGGTGATGTTTGAAACAACAGGTACCAGCAGTCATTGCTTTTGGATTTATTTATATCTCTGAAAATTCCAGACATTTAAGGCAAATTATAGATAAATTCTCAGGTATTAGACAATTTTTCTAGGTTCATAAGGCACTCAGATTCTGGATTCTTTTACTGTGGTAGGCAGTAAATGTGGTCCCCCAAATTCCCTCCCCCTGGAGCCCACCCCTGGCATAATCCCCACCCTGAATGTGAGCGGGACCCGTGGTTGTGATGGGATGTTGCTCCCATGATTGGGTTACAGTCTTTGGTGAAGATGGAGGGTTCCTGCAGATGTAACAAGGCCCCTCCTATTGGCTTTGAGGAAGTGAGCTGCCAGGTTGTTGGAGGGTCCCTGAGAAGGTCACTGTGGGGTGGGGCGCTCTATGACCTGAGAACAGCCCGAGGCTGACAGACAGCAAGAAAGTAGAGACTTCAGTCCTACAGCCACGAGGAACTGAATTCTACCAACAACCACATAAAGCTTGGAAGAGGCCCTGACCTCCAGAAACAGGCTGCCCTGAGGACATATTGATTGCAACCTGAGACCCTGGGCAGAGGACCCAGCTAAGCTGTGGCTGGACTTCTGACCCGTGGAAACAGTGAGATCATGAATGTGCATGGGTTTAAGTGACTAAATTATGGTGATTTGTTATGCAGCAATGGAAAAATAGCGCACTTTGGAAACAGTAGATATGTGGAGATCAACCTGTGCCATTTACAGAATGGCTGTGTTTTACTGAACCTGGATGGATGTATGGCTCCGTAGATTTAATCACAGAAGAGAGACAAGGAAGGGTCACACGGCACTGGGTTTACACCTCCCAGGGTCAGTGAACTGACAAGTCTCCATCAAGAGACAATGGAAAACCAAAGGGGACTTGAAGTGGAAAATGTCCCAGTGTCTCAGAAGTGGCTCTGATGAGATTTTCACCAGGAAAAACTTTCCATTTTTAAATATTATTGTCTTGATTGTATATTTCCATTTATCATGACAACATTTTCCTCTGCCCAAACAAAGAACAAATGTACTCTTTACAGGATAAAATCGGTCTTCTTTATTTCAGCCAAGCCAGGGGTCTCATAGTCCCTACACTTATAATAAGATCCCATATTTCAGATGAAAGCTGGTTATTGATGGCCTACTTTTTTCAACATGGTAGCATGTCAATAAATTGGAGAATATTTTAGTTTGTTAGATTTCCCCAAGCATTCTGGAGAAATCCTTAGACAATTTGCCATATAAACTGAGTTAATTGCTTTATAGAGTAGAGCTATAGCAACTATTTAGATATACCACATGACAGACATTCATAAATACAAGACAGACATGTTTGTCAATACAGTGATGTATAAGATAATTATTTTTATTATGTGAATTTCCGAGATGAAATCAAGATTATCTCACCTGAACTAAAGACTGGCATGGCCTCACCTATTGTCAGAGGAACAAGACGGCAAAGCTCTGCGTTATTTTCTGGTTTTTCTCAGTTCTTCCTCATGCATGGAATGTAAATCTCTGGGCACCATAAAATTGAATAAAAAAATGTAAGTTTAAATTATTTTTTATTTTAAGTCGGGTAGGAGCATAATAGAAAAAGATCATCAAAAACAATGAGAAGAAATAATTGTTAATTTCTACAGTACCTTGAAACAGAAGCCCAGGAGAATAAATGGAATAAGGATACTATTAAAATTTCCTCTTTTATTATATCTTCTCTGCCAGAGTAATTGTTGCTGTGTCCAATATATGCAGGGGACAATTTACTAGCTGTTTTCTATTAGTTTTTAACATTAACATATACAGAAATAAAATGAATAGCAAGCTTTCTTTGCTTAATTAAATGACTGACAATGCATAGATGTTGCTGGACCAACTCTTCTACATAATATCTACAAGCTGAGAGAACCGAATAGAAGTAGCATAAGCAATGCAAACTTCCTCCTTTATTAAGTGAATATTGATGCAATATTGTAGATGATTTTGCAGGCCACCACCTAAGAAGGGGCACGTGGTTCTCCTTCTGCAAGAATTATATATTAGTATTCAGAAAGAAAAAAATTCCTAATATGTCATTTACACACGGGATTAAAGGCTTTCATAGATTCTCTCCTCTGTGAAATCATTGCTCTTCACGGGTGCTCTTCAGTTTGGATTTTTCTGGTGGCACAATGGCATGGAATGACAAGATACAGGAAATTACTGAGGACATGCTGGCTTGTTCCAAGCCCTGAATTTCCTTCATGATTTTTCTAGAAATAGAAAATTGACCTCATTAGGCTCTTTAGGTGTATTCAATGCCGGGTCAGCTCAGTAAGCCACGTTAATTAGCTGTGATCAATGCTAACCCAAAATGAAATTAATAACAGTATGCTTTTTTCTGAGAGCAGGCTTAGTGCTATTTTCTCTCTATCTCTCTCTCTAGACACACACACACACACACACACACGAATATATATGTATATGAGTGTGACATATATACACACACTACATATATAATTATTTAATCCAAGAGCAGCCCTTTGAGGTGGGCACCATTCGTATCTCTACTTTGTAGATGAGGAAACAGGCAGGGAGGCTCGAAGTCAGCAAATGTATCCAGGCATATTGATCCGGCATGGGCGAGCTGCACCTGGAGCAGGTGACTGATGGGTTTATACATCCAGCGGGTATTTGTTGAGTACCTACTCTGTACCAGACACTGTTCTGGTACTGGGGACATACAATAAACACAATAAACACAGTCCATGTCCTCATGGAGCCAACATTCTAGATTATTGTTAATGATCTATTCCCTAGTACGATAACACTACCACCCCAGCTAAACTCAGCCAATTAATTACCACTCAAGAAGGTTAATTAGGTATCCCAGGAAAATACATGATTGAGTTATAAGTCTGTTTGCGCAGGCTCTGGGACTTGGGAAAGCAGCCTTCTCCAGTTCGCTGACGGCCTGGTACGCTTGGGTGGACTTTGGTGGGAGTGGGGTGCTGTGTGTTTTGGGGACTAGTTGATAAATTTTTCCCTATGCCCATTCATGCAGGGTGTGCATGATCCTCCTGCTATTTCCTGGTTTTCTGATTTGGAAACTGAAAAGTATCAAATAAAGTATAAAGAGTATTTATAGGTAAATTGACGGTGCTCGGTTTATCAAACAAGTCAGCAGAGATTCTCTAACGTCTAATGGCTGTTAGAGTTTTTGCAGCAAGGGTGGGCTCGAGTGGGCAGAGACTTCATGTTTTGTGACCCTAAAAATCTAAGACCCCCAAGAAGCAGCCATTCAGGCTGAGGGATCCCTGGGCCATCGCACGCTCCACATTTCTTTGGTGCCCCAGTGGTGTTTCCTCACTAGCCATGGCTTCTCTCTCGATTGCGTGTTTGGTGGTACCTGAGCAGTCCCCACTGAAATGCAGACGCTGAAAGGTTTACAGTGGATGTGTACTGCGCCACCAACAGCCCCCGCACTCCTCAAAAGAGCCTTGTGGCTGTGAAGACACAGTAATTCACATTTCCAATATTGCTAATAAAATTTAACAAATGGAAAACCAAAATGTCAAACAAGCAATAATACTGATGGTATTTCTCTTAGGCCGAGTAAAGAAAATCATAGTGACTTTAATTGGTTCGAATAATGAAAAGAAGAGAGAGGAAACAACCCTCCATGAGTTACAGTGACTCAACTAGAGGAAGAGTGAGTGTAATTTTGCTAAAAGTCAGTGGTAATAATGCAACTTGCCTAGGAGAGGAGATATTTTAGAACGGTATAATTGACTCGAATTAATTATGAGGGTGATGAATAGTGTCCCGCCTATGTAAATGAGGGTATGCCTGAGATTCGAGTCCGGTGAAAGTGCAGCTGCGCTTTAGTGGACCATGGCGTCGTATTTCATGGAGTTCAAGTTGTAAGGGAAGAGGAGTGATATTTATGGAGTGCAAAGCACTGTGGGACTTTGTGGGAAACCACATGTATTCAGCTTGTCAGAAAACGTCTTAATATTTACTCCTGCAATGCCGAGACTGAAGCCCCCACCTCCACAGCTTTCATTCACCCATTTTCCAGATAGGAAGCTCTGGTAAATCCGCCGCAGCTTTTGTGCCTTCTGTCGTCTCAGATTTTTTGATTATTCCTCTGCATTACCAGGACTGTGACAGGTTTGGGAGTAAATGCTGCTGATGATTTGGGTAACCTCTCTGAATAATCCTCTTGTTGCTGTTTGTCACACCCGACTCGATGCAGCCAACATTTCACTTGTTGGTGAGTTTCCCTTCAAACTTGAAGCCCTACTGAGGGCCAGCATTCACAGGGGAAGAAATTGTGGCTTTTTTTAAAAAAGGAAGATGTCACTTAGGTCGCCTGAACATAATGTTAAAAGAACAAAGGCAGCATGTGGAATACACTCGTCCAGATGTTTCCAAATGTCCAGATGCCCCATGGGAGGTTCACAAACAGTTGGGTCATCATCTGCTGAAGTTTCTTGTGTCACCAAGAGGGCATGGTGTGGACATAGCCTCACCATTGTAGGCACTGAGGATTTTGAAAAAAACTTTATTGTGCCTGGTGTAATAGGGTCCAGACTCTTCTAGCATCCTAAACGTGATCTCGCACCAGCTCCAGGTTAGGTTACCTTTGGAACAGAATATTCTTTCCCAGCCTTTTCGTCAATAGCATGTCTAACAGCTTGCAGTTATATGACAATTCAAGGTTTTTATTTACAATGATGTTGCTAAAAATCAAAACACAAATATAATGGGGAATGTGTCCAAATATCTATAGTTTGATCCATGTTTCACACATAGTATGCCACATTAAGGTTAATTCTGTTAAATATAATTAGGAACGCAACACGGGGCTTGTCAGCAGACATGGGTGATGGGTACTATACCACCACTGCGCAGGAAGCCTTGTTATATTTTTTATATGTTAGTAGATGTCTACTTAGAATTGATCAAACCTTTGCTTCCGAAACATATATGCCAACACCTCTGCAACACACCATAAACCAGACTCTCAGAAAATAATAATGATGCTTATCAGTCACTCGCCTAGAGTTTGCTTGTGAAAAACCTCCAGCTAGCGTGCTGTTGGAGCTCTTAAAACATAGATCTTTTTGCTGTACTGATAATTCACTCACAGCTTGAGATTGATGACTATGTGAAGTCCATAAAAGATGTTACCACTATATTTTGTTCTTATGATTTATTTTATCATGTTGTCAAGGTTTGCAGAAAACAAGAAACAAATCAATGAATGTCATGCTTAAATATTAAAGAAGGCTGTAATACACATTTTTATTCAGATGCCTTATTCAATCTTGTGGCTCGGAAAAGAGTAGTGGCAACCAAGCTTTTATTTGAATTACTTTTGGAAAAATTAATTTAGGAGGACTGTTGAATTGTGAATGGCAAAAGGTAGCTAACCTTATTTGCTTAAAATAGGAATATATGGTTGCAGATCTCCTTGGAAAAGCAGTTCTAACAAACCACAGGCAAGTGAGTGGATTAAAGCATCAAGAACTTGGGCTGGAGCCTGCTTAACAAGTTCAAGGCCACACTGGGGATAGGTGATTCAGAAAGGAGCAAAGGGAGAAGACTTTGCTTCGGGGCTGGGGAATGGATGCTGCGCATTTTGCTTTTGAAATGAATCATTTCCTTCATCATTATGTGAAATCAAGATCCCCTCTATTCCTAGGGCATGCACTGTCTGTAAGCATGACATGTTCCAGAATTGCTGGCCTCTCCCACACCTCATTAGATAGCAAGCAGAAAAGAACAGCTAAATCTTGCTTTATTTTTCTGAATTTGACTAGCTTTCCTAAAAGGGGACCTACCTGTGCAGATGTTGTCAACTGCATATCGAGATAATCCAAAGACTTAGAGACTGTGCATTTCCAGGACACGAAAATTATACTCTGAACCCTGATTTCTTTTTAAACAGAGAAGAACGCAAAAAAAAAGAAAAAAGAAGAAAAGGAAAGATTCAAAAGACCTATGCCCAAGATGAAACTTCCAGGTTTTATCCCAAGATCAGTATGCGTCAGCCTAATCCTTTCTGGAAACTGAGATCTGTGCTGGGCTAAGAGGTGAACAGACCCCAATGACTGCCCGGCATTTTGAGGTCCTGAATGCTCTGGATTATCAAAGAAAAAGTAATTAGGTTCAGCATCATTTCATTGCCAAGCGTATTTTATCGTATTTTTTTTATATTCTTGTTTCATGAAAATTAGTGATCAACACATGGTATATACGGTGATTCCAAATTAACATGAATATTCAATTAACCACAAGACCCTGCTCTTTGACCATTCCCAATAAACTGGAGTTTATTTGAATTTAAAAAACAGATAAATTAGGAGGCAGTTATTTGCATTACAATAGGATTCTTCATTCTAAGGGAGGATTCCTTACGGGATTCTTTTAAATAGAAAGCTCTCCAAGTACTTTGAAAAATATAATTTGATTTTTAAAAATTCTCTTCTCATGTAGTTTCTCAGGAACACGCCTATTGTGTGAAATGAGAGGCATATCTATTTAATTTGGTAATGAGAGAGCCTCATTGCAAATATTTTGGACCTAAAAAAAATTCAGCTGTAGTAGCATGAACTTCATACCCAGACCTCAGACTCAAGTTCTGTCTCGTTACCGTTTTCCCTTTCTCTTGGTCAGCCCGAATGCAAATTTCAATTCTGTGCGCTCACCTTCACCCAACCCTTGTCCTGCCTGTGCCTAGGCAGGAGGAGATTCTCTGAGGAGCAAATGAGACACCTAGTACCCAAATGGCTGCTGGTAAACTGTGTCTTCCTTCTCGTACACCAAGGAGGAAAGGTAAGCAGAGGACAAGGGGCTCAGACAGGCAACTTCTGGAGCCTCTGGGATTACTCGAGCTGTTTTGGTGGTTTATGGCAAAAGTTGCACGTGAATGGGAATGGGCTGGGTCAGAATCCCACAAAACTACTATTTGTTACAGGCAGCGCCGTGTGTGTGTGTGTGTGTGTGTGTGTGTGTGTGTGTGTGTTTGTGTGGTCACCTGGATGGCTGCTCTGCTGCTTAAGTTACCTTGGCCAGTTACCTGGATGGTTGATCTGGTGCTTAAACAGAAGTGCTGAGTGGGCAGGACACCCTCAGATGGATGGGCCTGCAGGAGCATGCCTGGGGCAGTAGGAGGAAGTCTGTCCTCACCACAGAAAACTGTGGTGGAGAAAGCCGCCGGGCTGGGACCAGAGCAGCTGGCTATGAGCCTACTGTCCTGGTGTTCTCTCCTGGGCCCTGGGCCCTGGGCCCTGGGCTAGCACGCCAAGCCACTCTCCCTCTCGGGGCCCAGGTTTCAAAGGAGGAGAGGGTCTTGCTCAGCGTTAATAGAACTCAATGATAAACTCTTCTTTCTTTACTGCTGGATTTCCCAAGCCATATTCAGAGGTCCAATGGCAAATATGGTCATGAAGTCAAGTAAATTGAGAAACTCCAGTGAGCGAAGTTAATAAGGTTCTGAGAAGTCCTGCAGTAAAGGAGGTTGAGTATCTCGCATGCCTGGTCAATCCACAAAGGAGACATAGCATGCAGAGTTTCCAGTCTTTTCAAGAAGCATCTCCTGCATTAGGTGCTTAGCAGAACATTGTCTGGAAAGGCGGTGTGGGTGTGTGTCTCTGGGAGGTGTGGAGAGCAGTCTGATCCGGCAGACCCATCCCGGGATGGGAATGTTTCATCTTCTGAACTCTTTGGGGGATATTCATATATAAGTTAGCAAAGCTTGTTAGCCAGAAAGCATTTCTTCACTGGAGGAATTTGGGACATGGTAGAGAGGCTTTTTTCAGGTAGCAGAACCTTCTGAAATCCAGGAGCTTGGCCCCTCTCTGTCGGTGGGTTTCAGAGTTTTCAGGAGAACCCGGAAGCATCTTCTTGCCCCACCCTCTAACCTCTGATGACTGTTTTTCCTAGCTGCTTTTAGCTCTCCACTCTCTCCCTTGTAGCGGGGTCGGCCATGGGTGTAGGTCATCGTGAGGTGACCTCAGAGCCACCACCCGAACAGAGGATTCACTTTGTGAAGGTGAAGTGCGAGAAGAAGGTGTGTACATTTCTCTTCCCCTGAAACACCAGGAGAGGCCCCGCGTGAGGTGAGTGCCTCTGGGAGGGAAGCACTGGGCCCTATTTGTTTTCTCTTTCTCTTCTGCTTCCAGCAGGGTCTCTGTCAAATGTCAGGGGGACTGTTGGGTTGAATGTGCGCTGTATAGGATTGTGTCTCGAGAGGGTTCAAGTAGAACAGGGCACAAATGCAGGCAGGATTCCAGGCAGAGGCTGTCAAGGCCTGCGTTCAGAAGCTCTTCGCATGTTAATTCATATTCTCCACCCAGCTTCAACCTGTGTCCTCATCGCCCAGAAACCTGCCTGAGAAGCGACGCACCATTTCCTCCCACTTCTCTGACTACAGCTGGGGTGGTTGGAAACTGTGTTTAGATTACAACTGAAAATAGGGCGGAGCTGACTTCTGTAGGAAGGGCGCTCAGCTGCTTCAAATTAGAACCTTCTCAGCAAAATGTGGTTCTGAACTTATAAAAACTAACATTGGTCCTTTCATCCCCTTCATAGAACAATTTCTTTCTAACACTTTTTTGAAATGGACAGAAGGGACTTTTGAGGACATCTGCTCTGATGCCCTTATGGGGAGGCCCAGAGCTGGTGGGTTAACCTCTTGCCCAGGACGTCAGGAGGCTGGGGTGGCCCCAGGCTGCCAGCTCTTGCTCTGCTCATCCCAGAATTCCACGCAGCTCCTCTAACAACAGCACCATCGCCTTAGAGAAACCTCATTACTCAATAATTTGACAAAGTGGCCAAACTTTGGGGTGCACGGAGGTGGTGAACAGGGCGCTGAACTAGGTGGCAGGAGACCTGGCCTGGGATGCCTGCTTGGTCTGCTCTAGTGACTTTGGGGAAGTCACGAAGTGGCAGGAGCCTCAGTCTCCTCACCTGGAAAGGCAAGAGACCCACCGTCCCTCCCCAGTTCAGGGGATGCAGAAATCCATATAAACCATAGAGCTTTATACAAATGAAAGATTTTACTAGTACTTTGTTTAGGGTAAACTGAGGGGGAGGGAGGGGCCCCCTCGGCAGATGGCAGTGTTAGCCCATACACTGGCCCTATAACAAGGAAAGAGTTAATAAATGTGTGATGCCAAACCAGGCCCGTCCAGGAAAGGGAGCTGGAAGACCTTGCTTCCTCCCGTTTCGACATCTGCGGCCCCTGGGGTGGTCCTGAAAGCCAGACCCGCCCAGGGGCTTGTATCTGATGGCACTGAGGTCTTCACTCAGATGGCCTCTAACCAGCCGGACGCCTCCAGCCCCTTTGCCCTCCTCACACTCCCGTCTACGTAGGGAGAGTGGACACACCCAGCCTGGTCTGTGCAGGGGACGTGGACATACCCAGCCTGGGAGCCAAGACTCTTGTCCTTTGGTTTCCTGTGATGAGCTCATGATGCAGGAATTACCTGGAATGCATTCTATAGTTTATAAAAAGCAGTTCACAGGCTGCATGCACTTCAGAATGGAGTTGTGCTACCAGGAACACGAGCCCCGAGTTCCTGCGGAGAATGGAGGCAAGCCAAAGCATTTGCTAGGAGCACGTGCACAGGAGAAAGTGGTGCATGGAAAGCCCTGGGGCCGGCCCCACTTTCCCTTAATCCTCCACTTGATGGAAGGTGTGGAAAATCAACCACAAACCCCTGAGTGGCCTCTCCATACCCCAGAGGCTTGTGCTTGGGTGGGGTGGGCTGGGTGGCCCACGATGTGAAGACCCGCGTCACAAGCCCCTCTCCCCTGGGACATGTTCGACGCTCAAGCCAAAGGATGGTGTAGTAGGGAGGCTTCTTGTGTGGGTGTTAGTTTCCAAGCAGGGTTCCCCTCCGCTGGTGCTGCAGAAACGGCACCACAGCCCTTCCTCCCTCTCAGCACCGAACAGTCGCTTCTCTTTGGAAAGTTCTCAGCCTTGAGGACTCTCATCATGTAAACTCCTGATGGCTTCCCAAGGGCTTTTGAAGGATCTGGATTTCCTTTTGTCAATTGTGTCATTCTTTAGATGGGGACATGTATTCAAGGGGATGGCAGGAAGACCACCTCAAAGCTCAGTCCTATTCAAACAGTTGTTTCTTGAACTTTTCAATAGGCAGCCTCCCGATCTCCTTTTCAGAGAGGCCAGGAGACCTTCTTCAAGGTGTGTCTAAGGGAAAAGCCGCCAAAGATTAACAGCACACTGCTGTGATTTGCACAAAATGCCATGAGCAGTAAGCAACAGAAAACCAGCAGCAGCGTGTTCTGCACTGTCCGGCCATCTCCATGCAGTGCTGCTCCCTGAAATTTCCTACAGATCACGGAGCTTGTCCTCCCCATGTCCTGATGGCCCATCTTGGAACGGGCCACCAGTGCAGTGCACACACTGTGCTCGCAGGAAGGCCCGTGGCCCCTCCTGGCCTTCACGGCCATCCTCTGCTTCTCTCAGTCTCTCTTGCTCTGGTTTCCACTGGCCTGGGTAAGAGTGAGTCTGAGATTTCTCTTTTTAAGCAAGAGAAACGCTTTGTGCTTCATGGAGGTGGGGAGCAGGGACATGGTCCTGCTGGTGACTCCTTTACTATGAAGGGAGCATCCAGAAAGGAAAACGAGCAATGGGTCAGGAATGCAGGGTCCCCTCTCCACATGCAGCATCACATTGTCACTCTTGGGGCTTCTGGATAATCAGGGGATCTGGCCCTAAGTAGGAGTCTGAGCCCAAATGAATTTAAGGCCTGCACTGCTCCGTACTGCATATTTAGGACGAAGAGGAGCTGGTGTCTTCTGAAACCCCAAGGTGACACTGTCGCTGTCACCCTGACTCTGGCCAGCTTCTTGGGAAGAAAGCTCCCCTTACATCTTTCCCCTACTTCCTATTGGCCCCTGGAGGCTTGTCCTTGAGTGGTTATTGAAAGCCATCCACTAAGGATTTCCAGAACCCAGCCCTAAGGCAGCAGTCCTGAGGCAGCTCCATGCCCGGCCTCCTCCCTTGTCTGCCAGCCCCGGGGCCTGAAGAGCTCAGGGGTGGCGCCTGCTCCCAGCACCTTTTCCTTCCCAGCTCCACCTCACGAATTCAGACTTCTTGGCGGAGGTCAGCAGGCTTCCTTCCTAAAGGAACTTGGCACCTGCCCAAGCATTTACAAGACCTTGTGTCCGACGGCATTTCTCAAGAAACACTCAGGTGCACATCTGGAGATCTCACGCACACACGTGCACAGAAATGCACACACAACCCGACAGCACATGCATGCACACACGTGTGCACACAACCTCACATGCACACACACCACATGTGCACATAGCCACACGTGTCCACAGGCCGATGCACAATACACATACGCACACACACACACGCACTGTGCCCACACTCCCGTGTCTCTGTCTGGTGAGTCATTTGGTGCTTTTGCACCTGCAGTTTCTAAGTGTGAGGTGGAGAGAATGAGTGTATATGTAAGCACCCCTTCTGTGAATGTAGAGGATAATTCCTCCTATTAGTAACCGCAGTCCCAAGTGCCAGCTGCTGAAAGGCACACACAGGAAGCTGCTTCTAAGATGCAGTCTGAGCCCATGTCATGGTGGTTTCGTCTGTGCAAATATTTCCAGGTTTCTCCTGGATGAAATCAGCGTGTAATGTATCAGCCTTTCTCTAAAAGACCAACTTGGGGATTTTCTCCTCTCTCCTGCTTGGAGTTCCAACAAAATGATCTCTGCATCTTTCCTAACTCTTTCAAAGACAGATATAATAGTTGATCCGAGGGAAAAAAAGTAGCCTGGTGTCTATATAATGGAGAGGGAGGAGGAGAGCCAGGAGAAGCCACAGCCCGGTGTCTGGGTGGTGGCACCGCTGTGTCCTCATGAGTTCCTCTTACATGTCAGTGACTGTCTCCGCGTCCCCTCCTGAGCTTTCAACCACGTCCAATTAGCACTGCCCCACGTGACACAGCAGACTTTTAATGAGAGTCATGCTCCAGCAGAATGCATGCAACTTGAGCCTTTAGAAACAGGTGCCTTCCTAGGAGCACAGGTGGGGACACAAGTAGAACAGGCCCCTTTGTGCAGCTCTGAGTAGGCAGCCCCAGCCTCTCGGAACCAGAAGTTTGGTGGTGTGTGATCAGTTAGGCTGTTTTGCCTGTCCACCGCTGTCCCCAAGGACCTGGGCAGGAGGGAGAGTTTAGCCAGGTTCCTGTCTTCTGGAGAGGAGGCTTCTGCAGTGGAGGTGTTCACTTCTCGGCATCTGCTGGATTACCAGTTTGAGGAGCTTCCCTGGATCTGAGAGGTCTGGGTACCTCATGTTCCTCTTTGCATACATATACACCAATTATATGAAAATATTCTATTCATTTGTCCTTTTTGTCTAGTAAAATGTGAGCTTCTCAAGGGCAGGCTGTCTTGTTCATCACTTCAATACCCAGGGCCCAGCACAGAGGAGCTGCCCAAAGGCTGGTGTTCATTTATTCCTTTGGCTACTGGTCCTTGCCCGAGCACCCAGTCTGTGCTCAAGAACCTAGCAGCACTGGGGATATACGACGGTGAGCAAAAGCTGTCTATGACCTCCTCGAGATCCCAGAAGAGGATGGGGAGAGTGGGCCACCATCAGTCAAAGAGTCACGCAGGCGGATATTTAATTGCAAACAGTGATTTGGGCTCTAAAGGGGAGGGGAGGGGTCTGCAGAAGCATGTGGCAGGCAGACTTGGCCTGTTCTAGAAGATTAGGGATTGTCCTTGAGGAAGTGACATTTTAGGCATGCTCTGAAGGGAGAAGGGCGTTCCCTGGTGAAGTGGGTTTGGGGTATGGGGCTGGGAGAATGTTCCAGGCAGTGTCTGATCCTGGCAAAGCAGAATCAGCCGTGGGTGATCTCAGCCATCTTGTTCCCTGAAGATGCTCTTGCCTATCTGTCTCTAACAGATGCAACCAGGTGTTTTCCCAGCTCCTTGATGTGGATTGAGGGTTCCTTTCACGTTGGTGGTACAGAGGAAAGGCATGGGGGCCATTTTTTTAAATGGTTTAATTTGTGTGGCTTTCACAGTTTTGAGCTTTGCTTACTGTAGCCCCACAAAAGCAGATATACAACTATTGGACTTGTATTAGACAGAAAGATTCCTCCCTTCGGTCTGTAGGAAGAGGCCCTGAACCATCTTCAAGGAGCCACATCGAGTGTGGAGCTGGTACAAAGACTGAGGAGTGGGACTGGCTGTAGGCGAGGCCGGCTGAGTGGAGGGCAGCATCTCTCTGGAGCCCCTTGTCTGCCACATGCTCTTCTCAGCCAGTCTTTCCTGGCCTCCCAACTTCCCTCTAGTCTGGCACCAGTGCCAGCTTCTTGGACCTTAATTCTGAGGAAGTCACTCCCAGGCTGAAACCATCAATGGCTCCCCAAGGCCTATGCATAAAACCCACAGTCCTTAGCCCCAGTAGAAAACTGATCCTAGTTAGACTCCCCATCTCCAGCTCATCTCCAGCTGCTCCTCAACGCCCATGGTAGTGGAGTGAATGGTGGCCTCAAAACCAAGCATCCACATCCTGACCCCAGAAATTGAATGTGACCTTATCAAGACAAAAGGGTCTTTGCAGATGTGGGTAAGTTAAGGATTTTGAGATGAGATCACCCTGGCTTTAGGGTGCGTTGGGTTGGGTTCTAAATCCAGTGACTGCTGTCCTGGGAATAGAAACACAAGGAGAAGTGGGAGAAGCTCCTGTGAAGATGGAGGTGGACACTGGAGAGATGTGGCCACAAGTCAAGGAATGCCGGCCTCCACCAGAAGCTGGAAGGGCAAGGAAAGATCCTCCCCAGAGCCTTTGGAGGGAACACCCAGCTTTGAGCCACCCAGCTTGTGGCAATTTGTTATAGCAGCCCCAGGAAACTCATATGACTGCTTCCTTGTCTCTGTGGCTGGGGATTTGCTCGAGCCCCTTCCTCAGCTGAGGACGACCACCCATCCGTTTACTGACCACCGGTATAGTCCTTTTCATCCCTCACCACCACAGAGCCGCCATGACACCTCCACACCCCACCACCACCTGGTCGACTTGTCTGTCTTCCCCTGCAGGCAGAGTCTGCCTCTGAGCCATCTCTTTATCCCCCTAAACGGTAAAAGGCCCAGTGGGTTGTAGAAGCACCATGAGTGTTTACTGAATTAATAGCAATTTAACTAACCACTAGGTTACAGGCAGCAGAAGATTGAAAAGGAAGAGGGGATTATATTGATAATAAACCATGTGCGCATACCACTGTCCCTCTGAGAGGCACTGAATTCCAGTTTACCGTTTAATTCAAAACATACTTGACATTAACCACATTCCAGTCACTGACCTGGGCATTGAGGTGGCAGAGACAAAAATGAGAGGCTCCTCTTCCTGAAGAAACTCCTGGTCCAGGAGGAGAGAATGACCTGTAAGCAAGTGGTCCTCTCACTGACAGCAAGCGTGGAGTCTAGGCAGGTGCCAGGCGCCCTGCAGAGTGCTTTGTGTAATTTAACTAGGGTTGCCAGATTTAGCAAATAAAAATACAGGATGCTCATTTAAATTTGAATTTCTGAGAAACGACAAATCTTCTTTTTAGTATAAGTAGGCCCCATGCAATATTTGGGACATACTGACTCTAAAAAGCTATTCATTGTGTGTCTGAAGGTATTTTTAACTGGGCGCCCTGTGTTCCTCAGCAACCCTGAATTTAGCTGTCACAGCAGTTGTGTGAAGTCGGTTGTAACAGGATCTTCAAGGTGCAGATAAGAAAACAGAGGATGGAGAGGTTGTGTCATTTCATTTTTACATCAAATTAAAAGCCATTTAGGCCATGAGGTGGATGTAAAGGACTTACGTAAGCATGGTCCCGATGCTTGAAGAACAGCTGGGAATTCTCAGAGCACGCAGGATGGATGGGCCGTATTTATCAGAAGCTCTGGAAAACTGCTTTTTGGTAGAACTGGGGAGGATTTTCTGCAGGGCAGCTGGGCGTGAGGAGGGAGAACTCAGTGGGTGGAGTTAGTTTGAGGGACAGACCACACCCAGTTGTAGAATATGGAGTGAAATCCAGAGTTTTCCTAAGCATGCACCATGGAACAATCCTCAGACATGTCCTTTGAAAAAGGGGGTCTCATGGTCACATTAGCTGATCTTGACGATCCTTAATTACATCAGGATATTAACGCCCCATAAACCTCGCACTCAACAGCTCCGGAGCTAGGTTGATGCAGTATGTTGACAACTTTCTTCACCACAAAGCCTTTTCTATCCCTTATGCCATCTTCTTGGATGCTAGTAGCTTGTAGAGCACATTTGATAAGCCCTCTTACCCAAGCTGGAGCAAGTGAGACGTAGCCACCTAAGATGGGAGGAAATCCCTCCCTTCATCTTGCACACCGTTTATTATTGCACAAATCACCACATCATGGCTATTCAGATGCCTGTTCCCTCTGTTTAATCATCACTGGATGCTTAGAAACCAGTTCAGTGCCTGATGAAAGTATGTTCTCAGTAACTGTTTGGATGGAAGGATAGATGGCCCAGCCATCTGTGACTTGCTGGCAGCCTGTTTCTGTTTCTGCTAGCCATCCACCTTAGAAAGGGCTTATGCAATATCTTCCTGAGCCTGCCCGCCCTGCTCAGTTTGCCTCCCTCCTTCTCCTCCTCTCTTCCCTGGTCCTGGTCTAGTTGGGTTTGCTGTTCTGAGTGTCCTCAGGCCTCTTGGTGCCAAAGGACAGCCGCCTGTCCTCACACGGCTGTGAGGACTTTTTCATGGGGCTGATGTTGCCGTAACTAAGGAAGCGGAGTGATGAAGGAAATGCAAGGTCTCGGGCAAAATGAGTTTCCTGATGGCCAAGCAGGTCGAACCCAAGCGTTTTCGATCAATGTGTCTGATTTCAAATTTGAGACGCTTTGTCAGGCCTGGGTGGGAGCAAGGCAGGACAGGATCAGGTGGGGACCGGGTGAGGGGACAGAGATCGATTGGCCTAGAAATCAGGGTTAATTCCTGAAGCTGAGACTCGTGACTGCTGTATCGTCTCATAAATAAGCAGGCAGCAGCCTCGACTAGGGCTCCTGATGAGAGGAAAGGCCTGGGAGTAACTTCGGGAGCTCTGCTCACCAAGCTGCTCGGATGGTGTGGGCCTCCATTCTTTAGGAATCTGGTCATTTTCCAAACAGGATGACGGGGCCTTCATCCAACAGGGAAAGAAGCCACTAGGAAGGCCTCCTCCTCCTCCTCCTCCTCCTCCTCACCAAACAAGCCCAGGACCCACTGATCACAGTACAAGTAGTTGGCTGGGTCCGGAGCCAGTGGGATGCCCTTCTGAAAGGAATTCTTGCATCCCACAACTCCTTTCTACTCACTGCACCTGGGAAGGTTTGGCACTTCTTCCACAACCATTTCTACCAGAAGAGCGCTGGCTAGACCCAGCCCAGTTTGCTGATGGCCCCCCCAGAGGAGGCCCAGCCTGCGTCAGCTTCCCTCCTCATCACGGCAGCAAGCGGAGGGGCCCGGACCCTGCCAGGGAAGACAGCGAGAAGGCCCGGCTCGTGGAGATGCCCTGGTATCCACCCCATCTCCCCTGCCCCGCCTGCATCACTGCCTTGCCGTCCTGGCCAGCTGACCTTCTGGCAGCGCCTCAGGCAGCCCGTGGTCTCCAATAGCCAGCTCAGGCTTGCTGCCCAAAGGGGACCCGGAGCAGCCTGCCGCCCCGACCCAGCTCACCCCCAAGGCTTTTTCCTGGAGAAACAACACTTTTAGCTTTTGAGATGGATTTGCATAAGCCACATGTTTTATGCACTGAGGATTTTAGAATCACAGATTGAGAGAGAATTCAGAAACTTTTGGCAAATACGGCTCAGAGATGTTGAATGACCTGCACAAATCATCATGACTCAAACTAGAACGACTTACGGGCGATGCAGTCCAGACGTAGGACAGCAGAGCGGTCAGAGCAGGGCCAGCGAGCGAGGCCCGGCTTCAAATCCCAGTTCTCCGTCCAAACAACTCCATGCACTTGTTCAAATTTGGCAAATTACCGGAGAATTCCCCGGCCGGGTCCTCCCACTGGTGCAGTGGGAGTGATACTGGCACCTCTTTCTTAGCGTTGTTTTGAGGATTCTGTAAGACGACTCAGGTCAGATGCTAGGAGGGGTCCAGTGCATGGCAAGGGCTCAGGAAACATTTGCCGTTGGTGAGACGCAATGGCACTGGGTCCGTGTCATGAAAGAAGCTGTTGATGGATGATAAGCCTTATTATTTGTGATCTGCCTTGTAAATGTTAATGCAAAACATTTTTAACCTGACACCTTTAATTTTTGGCAGCAAGCACAGGACAGGGGTGACTGTCTCTTTCCCTGCCCCCTGCTCATAGGCAGACGCAACACACAGTTGAACACGAATCTGTTCCTACGGCACAGCAGCAAGAGCTAGGACTCAGGGCCAGGTGGTGGGTCTTATTTCAGCCTTTCACCAGCTGTGTGACCTCGGGCAAGTCACACTCTCTCTGTGCTTGATCCTCATTTGTAAAATGAGGATTAGAATGGTAACTTCCTCCTGGGTTGTTATGAGATTGAATAATAAAATGGTCTCAGAAAGTCCTTAGTACATGGTCAGCACTTAGGGTTTTAGACAACCAGTTATCATCAGTGCTTGCTGGGGCTTGGTGGGTGGGAGGGAGGGAGAAATGAACAGGTGGAGCACAGGGAATTTAGGGCAGGGAAACTCTCCTGTGTGACACTGTGATGGCAGATACATGACATTATGCATTTGTCAAAACCTGTAAAAGTTACAACATGAAGAATGAGCCTAATGTAAGCTCTGGACTTTAGTTAATAATAATGGACCAATGTTGGTTCATCAGCTGTAACAAATACACCACACTAAAGCAAGATAATAACAGGGGAAACTGAGGAAGGGGGTGTGTGGGGTGAGAAGGCCTATGGGATCTCTCTGTACTTTCTGCTCAGCTTTCCTGTAAACTGCTCTGAGAAACAAAGTCCCTTAATTAAAAATAATCAGCTATCCACGTATTATGCTGTTGCATTGTCTGAGATGGGTTTTCCCCCGTTCTTCTAAAGGCGTGGTACATGACACTCAGCGTCTTCATTTCCCCGTTACTCACTCGCATCCTTTTCCTGCTTTGGTTGCAAACCCATGCCCACCATGGCCAAGCTGTCTGCTCTTCTGGGTCCCTGCACTGGCTGGTCTTTGATTGATATTGGCCAGGCAAGAGGAGGAAGAGCTTCTCGGCTGTGCTAGTAAAATTGGAGACACTCCTGGCCTCCTTCGGTCCTCTTCTGCCCTCTCCCTGCTGCTGCCTGCTCCAGTGCCGTGTCACCAAGCTGCAGCAGTTGGCCCCTGGAGACACCTCTCCTGTGATGGGGAGGACATCCTGTGTGCCAGCTTATCTGCCCTGTGGCTACCAGCTCCGGCTCTGGTGCCGAGGGGTCTGCCTCCTCGCTCAGGTCTGCGCCATGAGTCATCAGGCATTTCACCCCATAGACCATAATGGGAAGACCTAACCACAGCGAGAAGCAGAATGTGGAGTAAAGAAAACAGCTTCTGAAAGCGTCGACTCTCCCACAACTACTTCCACTTAGGCAGGTATTCATATCATGCTGCACTTATTTTGCCCTACTTCTGTGATTTCTTTCCAGCAAACCTGCACTGCCTGTCAGTTCTCAATGATAACTTTTTCTAGGTTATCCTGTTTTACTTCTTTCCAAGCTTTGCATGATGCATTCAACTAGAGTTTCTTAAAACCCAGAAAAGCACGCTTGTGCTCCAAACAGTGGGAAATATGGAATCCCTTTGCACCCCCAAGTGTTAGGGTGAGTTTTGATGTCACTGTTGTGTCTGTTTTCTCCTTACGCGTCATCTCCAGAGGTTATATGTGTGTGTGTGCGTGTGTGTGTGTGGTAGGGAGAAAAAGTCCAGCATTCCTTGCACAAGCTAGAACTTTCTGCCTCAAGGTCATCTTGTAGAGCCCTTCCCAGGAGGTGCTGGAACTGACGTAATGCCCAACTCTGATGTTGACCCAAGAAACTGAAAGTCCCTCCTGTGAGCACAGAAGGTGGTAGGGACCCCCAGGGACCAGGACTTTTTTTGATGAGCTTTAACAAACCGCATACTTTTTGGTCACATGGTCAAATTAATAGCAAAGAGAGAATTGCATGCGTTTACCACAAGAAAAAGGGAAAACGAATTTAGAAAGTGCTCACTCCGCGCCCTTCAAGAGTGATGCGTCCCTACCGGCTCAAGTTAAGTACTTGGAAATATTGTGAAAATTGGATCCACCAGGCAAGAAATCTGCAGCATTGATAATGCCAACATGACAAGTTGTCACTTTGCCGTATGCTCCTTAACATGACTGAAACTTAATAGCCAGGTTATTCTGGTGACTCTAGAATAATCAGGGCAACAGAACAGAAATGAATGGCAGTTACTGTAATTACTCTAGAAAGAGGACCAAAGCAAACAGAAATTCTCTCTAATTTTATATATTCCCAATAGGTGTGCACGCGACATCGTTATCACCGTAGAAACTACATAGCAGTTAGCCAAAAATCAGTGCCGTGTCACAGGCTGGTGGGTCAGTGCCCACACCCCTTCCAGGGCAGCCACTGAACCTCAAGGAGAGCTCAGAGGGTGCCGGGCATGGAGAGAAGGGGCCTGCAGACCCACAGACGCCCCAAACCACCCACATTACCCTCAATCTCTCTCTCAGTGATTTTTAATGGACTGAAATATTAGATCCAACTGCCACTGTCTGGACATTAGCAGATGTAAGTGTGTGGCAACGACGAGGCAGAGCTGGGAGGGAGAATTATGTCCCGCGATTGTGGGAGGCACCAGAGATGGAGAATTTTATTACTATTATTAGTTACTGTCATTATTAAAGAATTGCCTGAAAATGGCTCAGATCCTCATTTAAAAACATTCAATGAGAGCAGAGTTGCATGATTTTCCAGTGGGGTGACAGTGACCATCACCAGCTTCCCGAGAAACAAGAAACCAGGTAAAGAAGGCTGGGCCTGGGGCCGGCCCCGTGGTGGAGAAGTTAAGTTGTGCACTCCGCT
>NC_091684.1:5277500-5282500 GCF_041296265.1 Equus caballus
TGAAACGGATCCGTAGTTGGGTGTTCATCTGTCTGGTTGGATCCTCAGGCACATGGGTACCACTCGGGGAGCTGTGTGCTGGTGCTCGTCTAGGGTAGAGGCCGGGGCACAAACATTGACTTTTGTTTTTTCTTCCCCTATCACTGTTTTTATTACTGGGTTATTGTCACAATATTTGTTAGCATTTTAGTTATAATCTCATAAGTTCATGGTATTAATAAGTATGTACTTAAAGAATAGAAATAAATACTTCTATAAGCTTCCATCCAGTTTTTGGTAGAAAAATTAGAGATAAATCAAAGACACAAAGAGGTTGAGTGAGCCGCATGGGCTCAGACACTCGTTGGTGAGGTTATAGGAGGCTTTTTCCTCTCCATACAGGGATATTTCCATGGCACTGCAAATCTTCTCAGAAAAGTCAGTTCCAGATTAGGAAGAGTTTTAGAAATGTTGATGACCACACACCCCAGAGGCAGAAGGATCCTATGCAGAAAATCTCTATGGTATTGAAAGTTTGGTAGCATTTTTATGATGAAATGATGTTGGCCAAACAACATGGCCTGGTCTGGCATAGCTATATACATAACTGTGTATTTTTCTTTTTAAATATAAAATGAATTTTCAAGTTTTCTATGCCCCCTCTCCGCATTTGGTTCATTTATATAATGTATTTACTGTTTTAGCAGTCTACTGCAAATCTTGGGTTGCATGATTATACTGAGAGATGATATACAGAGGACAAAAAAAAAAAAAAAACGAATGGTGGAGTGGCCCAACACAGTCATTTTGTGGGTATGTCACCTGAGGTGTCATGTCAAACTCATACCGTCAAATAAGAGGCCCCCAGTTAAATGCACAAGAGAAGGAAGTGGTGTTTGTATAGAGTGAGCTGCTTAGTCCCCTGTTCCCTTTTACATTCTTTTCTGAATGAGATATTACTTCTTGACTTCTTGACACCCAGAGGGTGCCCAGTGAATGTGCATCACTTGGAGCAGAAGGAACTTGCAGGCCATATGTGACGGCTCCGGTTTCTTCGTCACAGCGCTAGCCTCAGCCCTCTCACACTCTATAGATGTCAGGTCTAGAGAAGCAGACAAACGCACCATCAATATCACCAGTAGCTCCCAAGTCAGCTTTGAGGATGTGTTTTTCCACTGGAGGTGGCACAGTTGGTTGTCGCTTCCTTCCCCCCCTAACCCCAACTTCCTTCCTTCCCTCCTTCTTGTCTTTCCACATCTGTCTATGCCAGCTGCTGTGCCAGGTGCTGAGGATGAAAGGTTTACTAAAACCCCGGCTTTGCCTCACCAGTGAATGGGGGCTCCCCAATGGCAGACACTTAGGCCCATGTATGGACTATGATATGACACTGCAATAACTAGAACATGTAAGAAGGATGTTGATAGGCAGATGTTGTGCAAAATGATTAATTTTGCCTATGATTGGGTCAGAGAAGGCTTCACAGAGGAGGAGAAGCTGAGTAGTATTTTGAAGGCTAAAGAAGAGTTTGCCAGGCCGACAAGATGGGGGGCAGCACGCCAAAGAGTGGGCCTGGAACAGCTTACTTTGCCGTGGGGCTTCTACGAACAGCTTGGCAGGATGAGCTAAGAGCATCCATGGTTGGTTGTAGGAGGAGAGTGGAGAGAGGCAGGCCCTGCGAGTGAAGCAGGGCTCCTCTGAGCAGGCCTTTCCATGCCAGGTGAGGATTTTAGTTTTCCTGGAGAGCAGCAATAGGGAGCCATGGCAGGGCTGTGTTCAGATCTGCACTTTAGAGAGCTTCCCCCGGCAACAGATTGCAGACTCTGCTGCCGCTGTCCTTGCTTTCTTTCTCGTTGGGTCACTCTCCTGGGATCCCCAGTGGGGGAGCCCACACCGTACACTGTCAGCTCTGTGAGCGGGCAGCTGTGACAACATCTGCACTGAGCATGAGGACGGCATTTGGCGCCGAGGAAGAACTGAGAGCAGGGATTGAAATGAAACCAATAATGGGTTTTTTAAACATTTGTTTTATTCTCGCTCTAAATGCGCGCCCTCCTTTAACCCCGCGGATGGAATTCTATTGTGTCCAAATCCACTGACACTGGAGAGTGGTTTTTGGTAAAGAATGTGTCAAGGAGAAGGAGAGGAAGCTGTTCAAAGCGGCCTGCTTCCCAGCCTGCTGGGCAGGTGGGGTGTCCATTGGCCTGGCTGCTCAGAGGAGTATTTTTGGAGCTGTTGTCGACGGGAGGAGAATGGATTTGACTTTAGACACAGAACGCTGCAGGCGGGGTGATACCTCTTGCATTGTGTTTAGAACATTTTCTTAATCAACACAACATGCCAAGAACCCTTTGCAGGGAAGTGAAACTTCGGCACCAGCACGATCGTACCTATAAATAGCCCAGACCTGCTCGGCAAGGAACAAAAATACGGAATCACGCACTCCTGCAGCCTGCGGGAGCTTTGAAGGACGCTGTCGACCCCATCTAACTTACACCCCTTCCCTAGGCATTGTAGGCAGAAACAATGCCATCTTCCCGAAAGGAAATCGGCAATAAAACCTCCTGCAGAACTTCCTATTCAGAGTTTTTCCCATTCATGCCCCAAAATGGGCAACCATCCCTCCCACCGCCAAACCCACCACCACTGTGACATTTCAACGTTCGCAGGTTTCAGGCACTTAAATATCTGGTTTTTCCTGAGTGGGACATGGAAACTGCTTTTACAGTTCAACAAAGCTTTTTTTTTTCCTTTTTCTTTTTTCCTCCCAAATTGCCTTTCTGTGTCACATATCTTACAAAGCTTCTGACAAAATGTATAAAACGTCAGATGATAAAATGGCAAATGTTTTTATAAAGTGCCCAATTGGTTTAAGAATTCTTTTTGATTGCGTTTTTTAAACATTAATAGGTGGATATGTTTTTCTTTTTCTCCTTCTCTCTTTTTAAACAAATGTTCTGCTTTGTGGCAGCACGATCGTACTCCTTTATGGCATCGGTAAATGCAGGTACACCTGCACTATAAAATCCACTTTACATGAAGCAGGCTGTTTCTGTTTTATAGGCCATTTTTCACCCATTGTTCTCAAGTCATGTCATAGGTGTGTTGTAATGGGCTGGGGAGGTGGACGCCTCGAAGATCAGTTTAACAAAATGGTCTAATTTTGCCAACTTTAGTGCCAAAATCTGGATTGAAAAACGCAGGACTAATATCCCAGCAGACGCACGATATGATGTCACTTCCCTGAAAATGGCCAAGATAAACATCTATTTCCAGATCACTTGCACTTACAACATGAATTCTAACTCTTTTTCAATCCCCAAATTACGGTTCCTGTTTTCTAACAATTTTAACATTAACCTGGTTGACATTTGAACTTTCCTGACTTTTTCTCAGACTCAAAGATTTTATTACATTGCTGGTGGAGGAGGCAAAATTCCATTCCAAATATAATGATACTTTTGGAGACTGAAAACCTGAGAACTTTCAAAAATGAGGCGAGGCCGACTGAGTAGTCCTTCTGATGGAAGTGTGTATGCAGACGTGGAATGGGGGACCACAGGACTTACCTGCCAGGCTCCACAACATGATGTGTGCCGAGGGGATGCTCCTTTGCCGTGAAGGAAGCTTTGTATTTTGTTTTTCTTGCTCTTTAAGTGGGCGAGTCGAGTTAGTTTGTATGGGTTTAAATATGTGTACCTGCTGCAAGGAATTCTTTTCTCAAGAAGCCAAGTGTGTATTACATCGGGCAAGGCTCTCTGGGGACGTACATATAGACTTGTGGCTCAGACACAAAATAAATTAGCATCTACTATATGCCAGGCTCTTTATGTGCATTATCCTAATCCACATGGAACTCATGCAGAGTTGACACTGTAGAATCCAGTCTAAGAGCAGGAAACTGAGGATCAGTGTGATCAATTTCTCAATTGCTGCTGCTGCTAGTTTCCTACGAGATCTCGTTGGTTGGGCACTTACTATGTGTTAGACAGTGAGCTGAGCACTTTCTATGATCTTGTAACATCCCTGTGCGGTAGCTGCTATTATGTACTCATTTTACAGAGGATGTAAGTGGCAATGGGAGCGACTAAGTTACTTGGCAGCAAGTGCTGGCCTCAAGACTCACATCCAGACTCTGTGGCCTGGTCTGGGAAATCTTCCATCATTGCCAGGCTGGGGCGTGACCGTCCTCCTGAGCACACTCCATGGGAAGAGAACACCAAGCCATGAAGATGCTCACGCATGTGTTTACTCATGGGAAGACAGTATGCAGCACAGAGCTGAAGCGAGGCGGGCAACAGCAGGTGTGAAAAGAGCTCAGAGAAACAAGAAAGTTGCGATGCCTGGAGATCTCGAAGAAGGGGTCTTGAACGGGAGCCACAGCAGCGGTGGAGTTTTCAGGGACAGGGAGGGCGAGTCATGACTTTGCCTGTTCTCTTCGATCTGGGGTTCCTTTTTCTGGTCTCATCTACCCCATCATCTTCCTGCCCACTCCACTCTGGCCAGACGACTTACTTGCCTGACTATCTGTGTCTATTGGTAGGCAATGAACGTGTAGTCTGGTAAGTGTGCTCCAACCGTCTTGAACAGCTGCTACTACCTACTGCTATGCACACACATATTCTATATTCATACTCTCTTCTTTCCCTCTCTCCATCTCTCTCTCCCTATGCACATATGTGTATACATATATAATATAAATATGATGCACACATAAATATGATATCATATAGAATACATGTAATATAAACAAAATATTTCCAGTCAACTTTTAGCTCATACATTTCCAGGCAAAACTACAAACTCCAAGAGTGCAGATCTCTCATGTATTTGTCTCTCAGGGACTTGCACATGGCATGGGGCTGCTGTGTGGGGCTGGGATGTAGTGTGTCTGGTTAGAATTTTTTCAGAGTGTGTCTACATGGTCTAATAGAAAGAGCTCTGTGCTTGGGCTCAGGGGTCGCATACTCCACCTCTTACTGTCCTTGGCTGGGTGGGACGTGAGACACAGTCATGTCTGTTGT